>NW_009701731.1:0-9570 GCF_000703405.1 Apaloderma vittatum
TGCTTAATATAGATTTCACATACTTCTAAATACCATAAGTTGAGCCCAGATAGAGTACCAGCTGATGTCTGGAGATAAGGTGCTTTGATTTCTTGCTTGTCACTCATTTGTAACTCAAATGAAACATTGCAGAACTCACACGATAACTGAAATAATATTTGAAAAATAAAGAGAATCACTCCAGAGAAATCCTGGATTCCACCAGTTAAACCAACAAATGCAGAGAGAGGAGAAGCAGCTGGTTCTAGTCATTTGACATCTGTAAAGTTATTGGAATACTAAATAAAACAGAGTGGCAAAACCCACACATATGCGTCTGGGATGACCAGCTTCTGACATGATGGGCCTGGCCAGCTGCAAGACAAAAGGGACCCCTGCAGCTTTCATGGTGGTTCTGTGTTCTGCTGCAACCTTGTTCACGCTCAACCTCTCTTTCCATAGGTCTTCTGCAAATTACAATGATATTAACACCCAACTGACTGTCTTAAGTGTTTTTGCACTGAAAGGACTCAAGTGAAACTGGCTGCTCTTTCATTTTAGCACCTTTCCTGAGAAATTCTGCATCTGTCACATCTTGTTTTTTGTCACAGTATCAAAGATATAGGGAGCTGCCACACAAACGTGCCTGCGCTGTAGCCCTCACGGTCTGGGAATTAAAATGTACATGTAGCAAACAAGGCTAAGAGCAAAATGGATGGCACAGGACAAAGTCACAAGACCCTTTTCAAGATAAAAGCCTTTTTTTTTTTTCTGTTTTCCAATATACAACATTTCTGCATTCTCATCTTTTTAGTATTAGCTTGATAACATTGTACTGATTGAGTTTGGGTGGGTTTTTTTGCAAGCTTGCCAAGTTTTGCAAATTCTCTGAACTCAACAAACATGTACACCCACACAAGTCTATTACAAAGTACTTCTGTCAGAGATCTGCCAGCTTAAGTGAATGAGAGGTGACGATTTCATTCCCATATCTAAGTCGGTTTTGGCCAATCGCACAGCATAGTGTTGGGTGCTGAGAGACAAAAGTCAGCCCAGAGCTGCTGCTTAGGTGGAGCTGGAAAGAGGCTGCCAAAGAAAAGCTCAGGGCTGCAGAAAAGTTTTTCCCATGGCATTCGTTTAGCTGAAGGAAAGGCATGGGTACCTTGTGTAAGGTCCACACAAGTATCACAGTCCGATTTATAGCCAAGAGATAAACTGAAAGCTACAGCTGTTAGGGGTTGGAAAGTGTCTTTCCAAATAAACTAAGGGCTGACACCCCTGGAAGAATGCCGTCAGCCCTGCTCCTGCAGCTCTGGATTTTCTCTTTCTCTGAACCCAACACTGAGGTAAAGAACTGGCTTTACTAAATCTCTAATCTGAGGAATAATTAGTCTCCTGATTGAGCAGGGTCTCTGGTACGTGGCTGAGCTTATTTCTAGGGTCAGGAGTAGGTCTGAGAGCAAGAGCAAGAGTAGGGCTGGAAGAAGACAGAGAGGGATGAAAAAAAGTATCTTCTCTTGGCACAACTTGGGAGAAAGATTGGTGTGCCTTGTTCAAGGGACAGTCTAAGTGTGGGATTAGGGACAGGTTGAGAGAAAAAATCATCACAAAACTACATCTGCAGGGGGACAAGAGAGTATATTCCAAAGGAAACTAATGGCTAATGCCCTAAATCTTCTCCAAGGAATATTTAGCCCAGGGGAAGCTCTTGGCTTGGGGATAGTGTATTTTATCCCCACCAGAACTTTCCAAACGTCACTAAAATCTTCTTACTTAACAATGATTAAGGAGGTTGCATACAACAGCACTAGTCACATCACGAGGAGGTAATGTCATGACAGAAGCAATGTTAAACAGGTGAAAATTTGTTACAACACAGAAGGTGCCATCTATAGGGGTTTTTAAACAATGTTCAGGTGCATTACAGAGCTCTTGGGCATTTGTGCCCCTGCTCAGTAGCCCTGACCGAGGATTTTACTAACTGTTCCCAAGCCCACAGACACGGGCACGTGGCAACTCATGCTGAGCACAAAGATCTTGTAGGAAAATATTAGAAACTTCTCCTAAAGTAATGGCCACTGCTCCTTTCTATTGTGTAACAATTAGTTTCATTAGCATTACCTCAGTAACAAATAATCTACCCTGTTGTTTTCTGTGACAATGGTATTGTAAGTCTCTGTTGGGTTATATGCACACAAAACCACTCACACACATCCTCAAATATCCAGCCAAGATCCCCATCAGCTAAAAACATCAAAGCTGCCACTGAAAGAAATATATTCTGCTCTGGTCTGCAAAGGCTGTTTAGTCTTAACACAGACTGAGAAATGGCACAGTGGCATCTAGTGGGTACTCACTGCATTAGCTGATCCCTGGCAGTAATTCTTGTTTCGTTAGGGCCATATCCTGCACCAGTCATAGAATCATAGAATGGCCTAGGCTGGAAGGGACCTTAGAGATCATTTTAATCCAGCCTCCCTGCCGCCAGGGACGCCACCTCTCGACTAGATAAGGCGGCACATGGGGACCGAACGGGAATCGAACCCGCGACGTTAGCATTGTTAGTGCCACACTCAGGTGACTGAGCTAACCGGCCCCAATGCTGAGACAGAGGAGTATAAAAACAATTAAAGGGCAGGGGAAATCCAAAGGTCTGCCCTTCTGCCTCCCTCTCCACCGCAGAGAAAAAAACTGGCATCAGGGGTCATCGCCCAGGCTTCACCGTTCTCAGCAGCTCTTCCAACAAACAGCTTTCATGAACCCATCCTCAATTTCTTCCCAAATTCTTTCTTCTGCTTCCACACACTCTAGAAAATCCTTTCTGGAGCACCTGGATATTCATACTATACAGATATTGTCAACTATTTTCATCTCCCTACTCAGCATTTAGCCATGACTTAGGTCATTCCAGTACATCTTTCTAAACCTCTATCACCTTGGCGCCCTTCTCTAAAACAATTTGAATTTATTGGTTTGGGTTTTTTAGCAAAGTAGTTTCGATTTTTTCACCACGGTGCAAATTAATGCAGCCTTATATATTATTCAGCTAATGAGGAAGTTTCTGTTGCCCACTAGCAACGCAGGCTAAGAAATTACAGAAGAGCAAACAAGTTTGCTGTTGACTGCCCTATATAAGCTTTTTCCAGTCCCATCCCCAGAACAATCAACTTGTTAATGAAAGATAGATAAGCTTTTGACAAGACAAAACAGCAATATGAATGCAGGCCAAAGAGTCATCCAGCACCATACCTTGGAAGAAGCTAATAACAGAAGAAAAACCCAGATTTTCTCAGCACAGTCTCAGCCTCCATCATTTTGTGCTTGGGGAATTTTCCAAGACAGAGTTCATGTCTAACCAGCCACGACTGGCTTTGTTTTCCATGATTTTGTCCAATCACTCTTCTGATCCATTTAAATTTTTACCATTCAAAAAAATCCTGCAGCAAGGAGTTAAATAGTTTAACTATGCATAGGAAAAAAGTATCTTCATTTTCTGTTTTGAAACACCTATTATTTTAATTTATTGCTTCTTAATGACTAACTGTAGTTTTGGTACACATTAAGCAGCTGTTTCCTATCCACTGCCTCCATGCTACTCACAACTTCTTCACTTCTACTGTAAGTTAAAATAAAATCTCACAAGGTTACACAGAACAGTTTCTTACAACAGCTTCTTACCACCGCACTAATCTATGACGTATCAATGTGTTGCTAGTGAGACAGTCAATTGCAATTTTTAATCATTTAATCTTCACCTGAGTCATGTCTCTTTCTCCTGGTGTCACGTGGGAGCAGAAACTAGCTCAGCTTTTCCAATCCCTACAGTGCCTTTATTTTGCTTTATGTTTGCTGCTCACCAGAACTAACTGAATCAAAGTCATTCTTCTACTCAAGCCAGGGGAAACTGATCATGGTTTGTAGTGGGGTCAGGGTTATACTTCCAGGTATTCCTAGGCCTTGACGGCTCAGAATGCCAGAGCTTCAAGGCAGTCTCCCCGGCAGACCGGCCTGCACTTGCCCAGATTCAGTCTCACTAATCATTCCCATAAGTCTTTGATCTACTTCTTTGTACTCAGTATCTTCTTTTAGAGTAATACTGACTGTGGATCTCACTAGTGCATTTTCTTCCTTGAGTTCTTGACCCTGGTTCTAACATGATATATTTCTATTTTATTGTGACCTTGACTGTATTGTCTACAGACCGATAGCTAATACGGGCTACGCTTTTAGCATGGTATCTCACGTGGTTTAGTCCTGGTGCCATTTTTTTTAGTCTGAGTTTCTTTTCACTGTCTTTTATCATTTTCATCGTGTCCTACATGCATTCCTGTCATCACAGCACATGAGCCATGTGGCAAAGCCTGTGCCTTCAGGACAAGACAACGCAGAGCAGTCAGTCACAGCAACCACACAGTAAATATGACCTGCCATTATGCAGAAATACTCCGGTGGAGCGTACGGCCATCCTGGACTGACCAAGGTGAACATGGAGGAGCAGGACAGGGCTGCAGCACCCTCAGCGACACAGGTACTGCTGGAGCTGGCTGATTGTGCAGGCTCCCACATACAGCCAGAGTGGGATTCCACCTGCACGACACAAACAAGCTAGCAGAGATCAACACCTATCACACCTCTATAATACTCCCCTTCACTGCCATGTATGGGATTTGTCCCTGCCAGACTCTTGCCTTTGAACTTGCATCTTCCCTTGTGCAGCTGGCTAGGGGAATTGAAATAGATGAAAATGAACACTGCTGAAAATAAAGCCATTAGCTTTCAGCTAGGTATCCCCTCATTCCTGCTGCCACTGCTTCAAGAGCCACCAGGACGAAATGGGTCCAGACTTCATTACAAGCAACAGTAACAATGGTCTGGCAACCCTTAAGGTTGTAAGTACTAATAGAACCTTGCTGGTTTTTTTGAAAACAGTGGGTGTATCCTCAGAGACCTGGGTAACAGAGGCTTCACAGCTCAAGGGAGGGACCTCTAGCAGGTATACTGCAGGAAACAAGAGTCTAGAAAATCCCTCTGGAAATCCCTCTGAAGCAAATTGCAATCACTCTGCTTCTGACATGGCCCAGCTGAAAGACAAGTGACTTTCTATGGCAATGTGTGTCACTTGCTATCCAGCTCATTTGTTATCACGATATAACCTAAGAAAGGAGACATCTGGCACTGGAGAAAGCCTTCTGCTGTCATGCATAAAGAATAAACCTCATATTGGCTCATCACATGATCAGGTCAGACTAGGTGCATCTAAAACTACTGGTTTTTCATTGCCATTTTGAGAGTTCATAAGTGATTATAAAATGGTTGTGTAACAGGCTAATGCCAAACAAGTTATGATACAGAAAAGAGGAATGACAGGTGCTGTTGGGAACCTAAATGACCATGACAGTAAAGAGTGAAAGGCCTGGATATGAGAAAGTGAATGCTCCATTTAAGTAGCAGAAGAGGAAAGGTGGCTGATTCCAGCAGCTGTGAGGATAAGGCTAAAATGATCATATCTGTTTTAGGATCATGCTGAAGCCTGATAACTGAGTTCACTCCTTGTGACAGCTTCATCTTGATTAACGCAAACAGGCTCCAAAGCTGATGATGTCTGCTGTATCTCTGAACAGCCGATGCCAGAGCCTGGAATACTTGCAGGGCTACACCCACCAGTTACTGAAGGCCCCCCAAAATTTTTGCTGCCTCCAAGTCTTCCCCTCCTTCTTCAAATATGGTCAGTTCTGGTAATTTGTATGTCAAATGAGCCAGCAAAATGCTTTTTAACAGCTTGAAAACCTTCACCCCTGTCTTATACTAAAGACATAATAAGACTCATTAAGCAGAGAACAGCTTGTCTTATGCTCCATCCGTCATTCCTTCTGAGGGTTTGCAGTAACTGGCTCCTCTCTGCTAGAAACAAAGCCAGTTGTTCAGGGACCAATCCTTATCCCACCTCTTTTTACTATCTTTAAGGTTTCCCCTTTTTTTTTCTGTCTCCAGTAAAAGCTTCTGTCATGAAGATTAAATACATGTTAATAACACAAATGAAAAATGCTCCTTCAGGCAAAGCTTGCTTTACTGTGAACTACTTTCACACTTAGCCATGTCTCAGTTTTGGAGTCAGAAAGTACCCTGAACTTGTAAAAGCCAGAATCCCTCTGTGTTATACTCCTCCTATTCATCTGCCAGGGCAGGAACCAGGCAAGATCCCTGATATACAAGAATATTCCTCACATTATAAAATTAATCCTCTCGCTGCCTGTCCTGCACAAGTGTTCTTCAAACACTGTATTTCTTCTCTCTGGTACCTGATAGCAGGTTTTCTATCAGACAGCTTCCCTGCACACATCCATGAGGTCTCACGGGCTAACGTATGATTCTATGAGGTTCAACAAGGCCAAGTGCTGGGTCCTGCACTTTGGTCACAACAATCCCAGGCTTGGAGAGGAGTGGCTGGAGAGCCTAGAGGAAAAGGACCTGTGGCTGTTGATGGACAGCTGCCTGAACATGAGCCAGCAGTGTATCCAGGCGGCCAAGAAGGCCAATGGCATCCTGGCCTGTATCAGGAATAGTGTGGCCAGTGGGACTAAGGAAGGGATTGTCCCCCTGTTCTCAGCACTGGTGAGGTCCCACCTCAAATCCTGTGTTCAGTCTTGGGCCCCTCATGACAAGAAAGACTTTGAGGGGCAGGAGTGTGTCCAAAGAAGGGCAGTGAAGCTGGTGAAGGGTCCAGAGAAAAAGTCTCATGAGGAGCGGCTGAGGGAACTAGGATTGTTTAGCCTGGAGAAAAGGAGGCTCAGGGGGGACCTTCTTGCTTTCTACAGCTACCTGAAAGGAGGTTGTAGTGAGGTGGGTGTCAGTCTCTTCTCCCAAGTAACAAGCGATAGGACGAGAGGAAACTGCCTCAAGTCGCACCAGGGGAGGTTTAGAATGGACATTAGAAAAAATTTCTTTACCAAAAGGGTTGTCGAGCATTGGAACGGGCTTCCCAGGGAAGTGATGGAGTCACCAGGCCTGGAGGTATTTAAAAGATGATTAGGTGTCGTGCTTAGGGACGTGGTTTAGTGGTGGACTTGGCAGTGTTAGGTTTGCGGTTAGTGTTGACAATCTTAGAGGGCTTTTCCAACCTAAACAATTCCTGCTGCATCAGTGTGCTCACCTTGGAAATCTGCAAAGTCCCTTCTAACTCTGTCCCTACTATTAACTACGCATTTTTTAAATATAGACTCAATAACAGTTATTGAGTTTCATTAACCTCTGCAGAAAAAGTATCTTCCCATTATTTTGCTTTTTATGTAGTCATGAGTCACATGAGATTTTTTGTCAATAACATCATGGAAGTTCATGCTGCAATGAAGGAACTACATCTAAATCTTTTCAGAGACTCCATTCAAGTACTGTCTTCACTGAGATAGTAAAGCCCCATGCAAACTCATTAAAACCCTTAATACATTTTGTTTGAAGGCAGCTGACTTATCAAATGCCCTGCTCTCATCATTATTTATCACTCTACTAATATTTGTCTTGGTGCAGGTTTTATCGGCACTATCTTATGTGCATTTCCAGAACACATAAAAACGTTGATTTACTCCTGGCATAGAACTGTTTCCTGTAGAAGCTCACTCAGAATTTACTAAGTCAGTGAAGATCTGTGTTAAAAGCTTCCCATTCGTCAAGAAATACTTTAACATGTACCTCTTGGTGCTATATTAAATGTTAAACACAGCCATTCTAATTACTGCTGCATGACACTGATGAAAAAGTAAAATACACTACTTCTATGTAGTTCCTTCTATTAGTTAACCTCAATTATCAGTTATCAATTTGCTCTGCCAATTTACATTGCATAAAACTATCCTTAATTATCTCTGGTTTTGAGGATTTTTACCTGGAGCTAATGTCGTGCTAACTGCTCATCATTGCCCCAAGATGTCATGTTTACTTTTTTCATCATACTGATTCCTTTGGGAAGGATGGTCTGCAAAGCAGCTCCTGTTTGCTTTAGGAGTCGGTAAAATAAGAGGTGAGGTATGTTTTATCTTAAGATCTAGGAATCACCACAAACTTGAACCTGCCTGCCTGCTCAGCAGGCTGCCCTTTTATGGATGGAAACGCCAAGATGTCAGTATTTTGTAGCCATTCTGACTGCAAACTTTATTTCATGCGTCCCTGTTCCTCCATTTCTGAAGCAACCTGAGGCTGAAAATGCCTGCCTGTTCTCACTACCGTGCTAGCAATTTCATACTTTTAAAAAGCAGGACTGAATCGTACTGAAAAATGCTACTTGCAAGCACGAAGCAATAGATGTGTAGATGGGGATAAAGTTTAGACCACTTCAGATCCAACCGCTGAAAAGTTCCATTTCAATGACACATTAAGTCCAGCTACTACTACTACACTAAAAATTCCACAGCTCACTTAATCTTCAGAGCCTAGCTCTGCAAAAGCCTTTGTCTGGATCTGTGCCCACCAATAACACAGCTCCAAGCTCTAGTACCTTTCTGCAATGCACAGTCATTAGGGGGTGAGTAACCAGCTTTTTGAATCAGTTGCTTCTGGAGTTTTTGAACTGGGATGTGTTGGGTGGTTTTTTCCATACTAATTAGCCATACACACATTGTGCTGCTGGATCCTAACACTCCAAGCCTCTGCTGGATGCAAGCAGGTTTTCCAGGTTTTAACAGTGCTTGTATCAGCATGCACCAACCCTTCCTCCCCCTACTTTTATTTCCTAGGCCTACAGATGATGCAGCTAGGCTAATTTCTACTTTTACATGTAAAGTTGTGGCTTGCAAACGGATTTTCTTCTCAAATCTTGATGCCTGCTAATTCAAAGAATCAAGAATTCAAACTCAATAGCCAATGAGACTATTAAGCAGCTATTTTTTATTGCAGCCCTGGGAGACACATGGGGGTATTTCCACAGCATGTGCTCACCCTGGCTTTGTCTTTGCTCTGGTTATATGCATTCACACCATACATATTTATTACATTTCCACGAAATAATTATTATATCTCCTCCTATTCTAAGAACTATTTACATACTCATTTCACTTTCCATTCTACCGTCTTAATCGCTGTCTACTGTTAGTTCTTCTTATTTTGGCCTGTCTTGGTGGCCATTAGATGCCTCTGGTGGTCATTTACTTCATCAGTCCTCTTCCTCTTCTGCTCTTTAGGTGACACGCTCCATTGTTTGGCAGGTTCTATGGTGAGAACTGGCTGCAGGTAGCTGCTGGCCATAAGGTTCTGCCTGAAGCAACTGTTCTTTTCCCCCCTTCAGTTACAAGTTATCTTTTCTATAAAGCAACTGTTGAGCTCAACTAATTCTGTTCTCACGGCTGTATTCCCACACTCTGTTAATGTCTTCCATTCTTTAATTCACTGCCTTGGTTCTCACAGTGACACGGCTCAAGACCATCAAGTCCCCGAGACTCAGTTTGCACTCCAGAGGCCGTACAAAAGAAGCTGGAGCACCAAACAGGACAAATCACTGCCTGCCTCCTTTCTCACGGAAGGCCTGCGTGGGTTCCAGCCCGGGCCCGGCCTCACAAGCCCGGGGGGCGCTGAGGGCACTCCGCCTGCGGCAGAACCCTGGGA
>NW_009701732.1:0-68502 GCF_000703405.1 Apaloderma vittatum
CATCTGCATCTCTGTGCATTCCCATAAAAAATAATACATGCTGATAAACACTACATTAAATATTAATTTCAATGTGTGTACTAGATTCTTTCCAAACATTCAGAAAGGAAATACTCATATTCTAAGAAAATCATCTGCAGACGATAAATAAAAAGCATGGTGTAAAAAAAAAAAAAGGAACAAGAACTGTGAATTCCCAGAGGAGGGGAAAAAAATAACAGACAAAGAAAATAATAGCTAAAGGCACAGAACAATTTAGATTATTACAACAAATCAGTAATGTGTTGGAAAATCTCACGCACTGTTATAGGGAAAAATGAAATAACAACAGTGGACTCTATATATTTTCATTGTGAAAATTCAAGCTTATCCTTTTTTTTTTTTTTAAATAGTACATTGTATGTCTCCCTTATACATTAGCTATTAAAACCCTGGAAGAAAAATGCTGGTATCAGCACATAGCCAGGGCTCATAGAAAATTAGAAGTGGAAGCATAGCCCACAGATCAAGTGATAATCCCCTTTTATAGAATACTGTAACCAGTTTGGGGCTCTCAGTATAGAGAAGACATGAAGAAACTGGAGTGAGTTCAGTGAAGGGTCACCAAGCTAGCTGGAGCTAGAGAACCTGCCTTGTAAGCAGAGGTTGATGGGCCTGATCGGGCTACAGGAGACTGCTTTGAGGGGTGAAGGACTGGTTGCAGGTGGGACATGGTAAGAACAGTGCAAGGTGGGTGGATGAACAATCAACATAAATTGAATTTTTTCCTGACCTTTGGGAGAGGCTGCCCAGAGAGATTGTGTAGTCCCCATCTGGAGGCTTTCCAGACCTGGATAAGTCAACTGGATAAAGTCCTGAAGAACCTGGACTGATCTCACAGCTGTCCTTGCTGGACTAGAGACCTCCTGAGGTCCCTACCAGCCTCAGTTATCCTACCTATCTTATCTTTAACTGTTGTATAATTTAAAAGTAATATAGTGAAATACCATCCAGCTTTTTCTACTTATTGCAATATGACCTTCCAGTTGTTCATTACGTACTCAGCACTTTTTCTTTTTAATGTGTATTAACTGCCATGAAGTCAGTGTCATCTTTTCCATGACTGAGATATTCTCTTTTACACAGCAAGAAAACCCTGGCTTCCAGCATTTTGCTGTAATGAGCAACTGAGTAAGAGGCAAAAAGATGTAGTACCAAACCATGACTTTTAACTTTTTTCCCATGATTTTTATTAAATATGCATAAACAATAGGGCTAAAAGCCACACCATTAGAATGATACATAATATTTCACACTCAGCATATCTGCTCTACTATTAATTTTAATTTAGACTATCTTCCTTAAATATTTATCCCGTTTTGTTTAAAGTATATGAGATGGGAAAAAATATTCAGTTGGTCTGCTGGCAAATGATAATTCATGAAGTGAAGATAGATACAGTTTGAATATGTGTCCTGGTTTGAGCTAAATGAAACCAATTCTATTCAGTGATATTTAAATTTCTTGTTCAGTTTCTTCTAAAGCGCTGCACTTTCTGAAGTCAGCAGCATGTTTTTGCAGACAGTGTGTTCTACTGGCAGTGATAACATCTGATGTTTACAGTTACTGCCTGGGACTGGGATGCAGAAAAGCTCTTGCTGATACTTATTCCTGTAGTGACCAAGGCCACTGCTGGCTCTTGTGTGCCACGCTGGGGGTGCCAGGTAGTAAGAGGGGTCACAAGGAAGTAAAAGATTGCACCTCCGGGAGGTAATAGACAGGACAGGTGACCATCAGAAGTATTTGGGTCCATATAGATCATATTTATTACAAATTGAGTGATCACGAGAGTTTCATCCCCTTTTCTGCAGTGGCCGGTGTCCAGGGAGGACTCTGTCTGACCTTCTGCTTTTGAGACTTATCCTGAGTTCCCGTATCCAGCTCCTGTATCCAGCTCCTGCTGCCACTGAGCCCAGGGCTTCCTCAGTGGGAATTGCTGTCGGGGGATGGGGGAGTCGGGTTTAGAATCTGGCTTACGTATAGTTATATATAGATCTTTATTTTTCATCATTTCACTATTATTTCCATTATTGTTTTGTTAAAACTGTTTTTGTTTTCTTTTCTAACCTGTAAGTCTCTCTGACTCGTTCCCTTTTCCTTTCTGATTGAGGGGGAGGAGGGGGTTAGAGAGTGTCTGCCTTTTAGTGGCTGGCCCACCCCTAATCTGTGACAATAAACTAGTGGAGAAGGTCAGAAAATGCAATGTAAATCTACATTATTTCTGTTTGGAATAGTGCATGGATTTTTTTTTTTTTTTTCAGAAGTTCATACAACAAATAGAATGAAAATTTCTGAAAGAAAAATACTTAATTTCTTAATTTCTTCCAGAGTTCTAAAAATGTCATCAAGCTTTTGAAATTAAAATTGATTCAAATACTGAAAAAAAAAAGTTACTCAACAACAAGTTAAGCATTTTTTTTGACTGTTAAAGTCCATTAAGTTGTTTTAAATATGACAATGTATTGAATGGGTAATAATACCCTTATTAAAGGTCGCCATCATAAAAAGTTGAAAAGACTTACTGAAAGTTCAGAGAGAGCACTATAAGAAAGTTGAATTTTTTTTTGCTTAGAAAATGAAAATATTTGATACTTCTCTGTCATCTATCAATCTTCTTGTCTATCTATCTGAGTGATTTCAGAATCATAGAATCATAGCATCATTTGGAATTGAAGGGAATTTTAAAGGTCATCTAGTCTAATCCTCTTGCAGTGAGCAAGAACAGCTTTAAGATGAGAGTTAAGGGTCTCTTCCATCCCAAAACATTCTATGATTCTGTGATGATTCTATGATCTTCACATAGAGCCCCATACAACCTGAACTTAAATGTTTCTAGTGATGGGACATGTATAAACTCTCTGGGCAACCTCTTCCAGTGTTTTACTACCCTCATCGTATAAAAGTTCTTCTTTACATCTAGTTTGAATCTACTTTGTCTTAGTTTAAAACCATTACCCCTTATCCTATAACAACAGGCCCTACTAAAATTATCAGTCATACTGATTGACTGTCTTCAAGCCAGCTTCACTTTTAACAAAAGGTTTATTCCTGGTGTTACTTCTCTCCCTTTGTGATAGAGAGTGTCATCACATCCAAAAAGTAGATCCATCTTTTTCTATGTTAAATTTCTTAGACTAGAGTGTCAACATTGATTATTAAAATTGCTATCTGCATATACAAACTGAATGAGTTATCTTTTCTGGAAAAACTAAAAGTTCTAGTCATCAACATATTTTCAAAGTCAGACCATAGAACATTTTGTGGAAATAAAAAGTTTTTTAGGAGTATCTGTGTTCTAACAAAATGTCTTATTCTCAAAGTACAAGCTAATCCGTTTTTTTGGGTTAATTTGTTTTTTTGGTTTTTTTAAACATTAAATTTCACAATCCTTTCACAGAGCTTTTGTTGCTGAATTGTGCTTGTTTGTGTTTGGTAGTCACACAGTCAGAGCACCCTTATTCGCAATCATCTCATCTTTTTGTGTGTTTGTGAGGAAGGAGGATTTCTAATTATGTCCATATGAGTTATTAATGCTTATGAAACTGGTATTCCTTCAAGAATGTAATATTGCTGTATGTTGTGGGTTGAAATATATGTATATTTCATGCAGTTGTGGAGCTGGTAAGCATTAAGTAATGTTAGACTCATAATCACGTCTCAAGTTGTAAGGGACTCACAAGGCTCATCAAGTCCGACTCCCTGCTCCTCACAGAACTACCTTAAAGTAAATCATATGACTAAAAGCATCATCCAGATGCTCCTTGAATTCTGACAGCCTTGCTGCCATGACTGTTTCTCTGGGGAGTTTATTCCAGTGAAGCTGGTTCTTCACTGACCACCCTTCCAGTGAAGAACCTTTTCCTAACACCTAATATGAACTTTCATTCCATTTTCTATGTCCTATTGCTGGTCATGGGAGGGAGGAGATCACCACCACCACTTCCACTGCTCCCTTGAGGAAGTTGTGGACTGCCCTGAGGTGACACCTCAGCCTTCTCTTTTGTAAGCTGAACAAACCAAGTGACCTTGGCTGCTCTTTGTAAGTCTTGGCCTTTAATCACCTTGGTCACCATCCTCTGGATATACTTTAAGAGTTTGGTGTTCATACCTTGAGGTGCCCAAAACTGCACATAGTAGCAGTGGGACAATTTTTTCCCTTGACCAGCTAGTGATGTTATGCTTGATGTATCCCAGAACAGAGTTGGCCCTTCTGGCTGCCGTAGCACATTGTTTGACTAATATTCAACTTGGCATCAATCCAACCCCTCAGATACCTTTCCATGGTGCTGCTCTCCAGTGTCTCATGCCCCAAATTGTATGTATAACCAGGATTATTCTATCCCAGGTAAGGAATCTGAAATGTGCTCTTGTTAAATTTCATGTAGTCGGTGATTTCTCAGATCTCTAGTCCATTCAGATTTCTTTGTAAGGCCAGTGGATCAGCACTTACTAACATTGTCAAATTTACTTAATGTATATTCAGTTCCTGTGTTCAGATCATTTATAAAAATATTAAAGACCATTGGTCCTTAAAATTGAGCCCTTGGAACCCCACTGGCGACTACTCACAGTCTGATGTAACTCCATTTCCTAAAACCCTTTAAATCTGATGTGTGAGCCACTTGTCTAGCTTTGTGTTGGATCTTTTGTCAAGATAAATATTTCAGGAGATAATGTCAAAAGCTTTGCTAAAATCAAAAAAGCCCACATCTACTGGCTTCCTGTGGACAACCATATGAGTGAGCTTGTCATAAAAAGAAATTAAGTTAGTTAAACCAGGACATTCATCTCATTAACCCATGCTGGCTATGACCAATGACTATATTGTCTCTTAAATGCTTTCCATCTACTCCCAGAATAATCTTCCTCCTTTTCTTCTTCAAATCTAGTTTAAAGCTCTTTCAGTGAGCTCTGCTAATTCTTGCACAAAAATCTTTTTCTTCCTTTGAGAAAGGTGTACTCTGTCTGTTGCTGAGAGGCCTGATGTCATGTAGACAGACCCTTGATTAAATAATCCAGAATTCTGCCAGTGGCGCTAGTTACAGAGTCAGCTACTGATCAGCCAGTTCTTCTTGTTCTCATCATTACCTGCAACTGGAAAGATAGAGGAGAGCGTTACTTGTGCTCCTGATCCCTCATTCAATTGTCCTAAAGCCCTGAAATCTTGGGTTTTTTTCCTTAATTTCCATTGGATTTTTTCCTTAATTTCCTCTTAAGGAATTATTTCATATGGTTTAAAATTAACCACATTTACAAAGTAAATACTTCTGTAAGTCAACCATCTTAGCATCTAAGCACCTATTTTATTTACATGTGCACTATATTGCCAGTGTTTGTAATCTTTTATACTTGTGTATAATTCTTCAATTCTACCTTCTTCGTTCTCATAGTGTTGTGAATCTCCTAAAAGCACTTAGAATTCTGGCTTATGACTCTCTTTCAGTTTTATGGTGAAGAACATTCAATGAATGTATAGATAGGGAAATGTAGGAGCAGTCTAGCCAGCAGTTTAAGTGCTCATATACGCAGAAGCTTTCACCATGTCTGAGTAAAACAAAGGTCATTACAGGTTGTCTATAATGCTTATGAAAATCAGTTTTGAAGACTCAAGTATTTCTGAGAAAATGAAGTGCAGATGTTATTTGAGGAAAACACCCTGATGCCTGGGAGAAATTTAGGATAAGATTTTATCTATAAACTGAACAGTTCCACAGGGCATTTTCTGGCAATATTTAATTCAGTAATGTACAAAGAGATATGTACATAACATAATGTACAAATAGGAGTAACGTACAAATGGGTTGACTGGGTGGGTCATAACTTTCCAGAGATTTTCCTCCAGCATAACTGCATACACCTGACATGCAACCATACCTAGGCTTAGTGAATATCCACTGCAGATTGAGTGTGGTTTTGAGGTAGAAAAAGATGCAAAAGTGAAAATACACTGTCATTACACAGACTGTAGTAGAAAGTGTCTATCAGAGTGGACATCAGATGAAGAAGATCAAAAACAGGGAATGTTCCTTTTGGATGTGAAACTCAGCATCTCCAATTTCATGTCATCTGAATAGTAAAATGAGACATTTTTGAAAAATAATGTGTTTTTATAATGAGATAAACCAACTTTCTTATGCTTATATTTAGTTTTTATATACTGTGATAACTTAAGTTCAGCTTTTCTGTATTCACATATCTCACCACTCACCTCTTCAAAGGGTATTATATTTTTTTAATGGATAGAGTATCCTAGAGAACAATTATGTGAATTATGCACAATTTCTGAAGCCAATTAATAGCTCCCACTGAACGCCAAAGCTTTGGAAATACATTTTAAAAATGTCAATTTACAAAAAGATAATTATGTTGATATGAATTACTGCATTATGATACGATTCTATGAAATAAAAAAGAGGATAATGAGAAAAGTCCTCAGGCCATATTTTTTTTCTATCTATGAGAATCAAATAGAAATGAAATAATATGATGTCTCACCCACACTAAGTCATATATAATCTACCTCTAGGCAAAAGGAAATAGTAAAATATGTAATAATCTTTTAAACAGGTCATATGGGATCCAAGTGTTCCTATTATCTCTGTCGGCTGATTTAATTTGCCCAAAGTATCTGACATACTGTGTTATGGAATTTTGTACTTTACTGTTGGACACTGTTTATCTTAACTACTTCACAAAAATTTTGCAACATTATTCTATTTCTATCTATTTTAATTCTTTTTAACTTATTGTCTATTTCTGTGTATAAATAAAATATTAATGACTGCAGATTTTAAGTATAAAAAATTTCAAATGTGAAGCTCTGAATTTTTCAGTGATCAGGTACATCTTCAAGGTTTTGTCATCTTCAGCATCAACCTGATGAGAATAGTTCAATGTGCAAGTGAAGTATTTGGAATAGGAGGTCATAGAAGTGCCTGAGTGATGCTGCAGTACATTTCCTCTGATCAAAGGTTTTAGATGTCTCTCATAATCTTCAGATAATCATAGCTCTACTGTTACGTCACTGTCATATAAAGTCAGGATCATTGGCTGCTTCTCTGTCTTTCACATGGGCAAGCACACGTGCAGTCACACCTGCCCACAAAATACACTGTGGCTTTAGGTTGCTTACTTTTCTTTTTTTTTTTCCTCCAGCTTGATAGGAGTAGCAAAACACCATCTGCTGTTAATTTCCACTCTGACTAATAAAACGATGAAGCACCAAGACAGACCTTCTATTAAAATGAATATTTTGGCAGTAAAAACAGACCAACGCAAAGGACCTTGACATAACATCATGTGCATACCAGTACTCCAAGCGTAGGTGTTCGGTTTTTTTTAATAAAATGAATGAAAGACATATGTTCTCCGACCTAAAGTGAATTAGAATTTTATTAAAACCTTAGAGCCCAACTCCCCTTCTAGTGCTACCAGAATCACTCAAGAGTGCTTGAAAAGATTACAACAGAAACAGTTTCACTATTTGGCCTTAAGGAAAGCCTTATGGTCCTACAGTTCAGCAAGATGCTGAGCCAGGAAACAAGAGAATTTATTTCTAGTGCTGCTTATGCAGATAATCTCTTCTGTGGTGTCACATCTTTACTGTTAGTATCTGAAAGGTAAATTCAGTTGTCAGATAATGCAATTTTACAGTTAAAATATAGAACTTGTGCTTTATAAATGTGCCATTTCAATCTGCATTTAGTGGGTTTTTTCCTCAATCATAGCAAAAGCTTTCTTTAAATCTTCTGTATTAAATTAATGTATTGAATAGTAATATTACAGTAATAACAGCAATTTAAAAAAAACCACTGCAATTGTCATTCTGAAGGATTAAGAATGAGGAATTAATAAACTCTGCCCATCAAAATCTTGAAATTTGAAGGTAACTGAACGTAAGATAACTTGTCATGATTTTTAAAGCTGGTGTGGTTTTATTTTTATTTGCTTGTGTGTTTGTTTGTATTTTACCTCTTAGTTTCTGAGCCATCAGGCTAAAAATAGGTAATTTTCAAAGCTATAAAAAATACATAACTAAGACATTTAGCAAATATTTTAAAAATATTTATCATATAAGTTGAAATTTAAAAAATTGAACAGGTTATTCAAAAGACAGTACATTCAAGAGAAGAAAAAAGTGATATTGTACTTTATTTAAAAAGAAATGCATGATTATAATGAAAGATCAGACAGTGAATTCACTTTAGAACTACTCAACTGTGAAAAAGCAGTTTAGATATCTGCTACACTAACTACCTAGTTTACTTATTTTTATTTATTTTGCCTCCCAAGAAATTAAATTATTGTTTTATTTTTCTGGAACAAAAACACTTTTACTAAACAACACTTAGTAACACTTTTACTAAATACACATTTATTTATCTTTCAAGATTCCATTTGTTCAGTGTCACCTGAAATAACACTTGAAGTTACATGGTCTGAATCAGTCTATAGATCAGTATTTATTCATCTAATTTTGACATATGCCTAAGTCCAACTGACTATGATGAACCTGAAATACATGCTTAATATCAAGCATAGTATTGTCTTCTAAATTGTCCCAGAAAGAGGAACACCAGTTTCTTTATTCTAAGTCTTAATTATTTCATCATTCACCTCTCTAACTCAGGCAGGAGAGTGTTGTTTATTATCCATCGTTGATTTAAATATGTCTTAGAGGACTGTGTAATCAGGTGAATTTGAGGATTGTAAAATTTCAAGTGTTGATATAAAGTCTGAGGATATGAGAGCAAGTCCTACTTTCTCTTCCTGGTGTCTAGCCCACAGTTGTTAAAAGGGTATGTCCTTGACTGGAAAAATATTCGCAACATCTTGAAAAACAGCTGAGTAGCTCTGGAAAAAGGCAAAGTACATGGTGCTCAGGCATATAGCACACTGGAATCCAAAATCCTCATAGTCTTTGCTGGAAAATAACATGGGCTTTGAATCAGTCTTTGAACTTGAGGGCTGGAGCTGCAGCATGGCTTGTAGTCATTTAGCTAAATTCTCACCTTGCTGTGACCAGGGATCTGTCTTGGAGGAACAAGCCCCAGAGAACAAGGTCCTCTAAGCTACCTGAACATCATCTGGAAGAGCACTAGTTGATAAAGGCCAAAACTATTTCTGGAAGTAATTAAATAGCATGAACTATTTTGAAATTGTGTTTAAAACAGGCATCCCTGTCCACTTTATTAGTACAGCAAATAGACATTTTATACAGCATATGCTGAGAATGGATTCATGAAAGCCAGCGAGTGAACTGAATGTTGTTAGAAGTACTCAAGAGGAAACACCAAGGAAAAGGGTACGACAGCTAATCAGCCTCTGTTATCACAATGCCTCTCTCACTCTGACCTTCAAAGCAGCAGCATCCTGAAATGAGAAGCAAGAGCTCTGCGCTCCTACAAGACCATGGACTTTGTTACTCCGAAGATAAAACATCATGGCAGCTGTCCATGCTAATTTTTTTTTGTATGTGAAAGAAATTAACCCATATTCAGGTACTAGAAGTTACAAAATATACACCAGTGTGTGCTTTTTTATTTTTATTTTAAATGAACTCTACTGATTTGGACAAATAGTCAAAGTTTATTTGGAGAAGAGGGAAAAAAAGAAGAAGAAGAGTCATAGAATCATAGAATAATTCAAGTTGGAAAAGACCCTTGGGATCATCGAGTCTATTAGCCCTACACTACACTACAACAAATGCTTAATATATTAAACTTGCTAAAAGTGGTTAAGAAAATCACTGAAGTGGTTAGGGTAATCACTAGAGAAATAGCAAGAGAAAGCTCAAGTTAACCTTCTAAATCAAGAGATTAGATATCTTCTATTCTGTAATAATATCCTAAGCACTGACTTACTGTGATGAAGGCGGACAGTGCTATAGCTTTCTGTATTTTGTGCGTAATGAATAGATTGATGTTGTGAATTTATCCTGAAAAAATAAATTTTATCAAGGAGAGAGATAAATCATTATGATGTTTTGATTTCTTTTTTTTTGGGAGAGGGAAAAAATTTGCAACATCTGTTCTTTAATATGTGAAGAGCAACACATTGCACAAAACTGCATTTTTGGTGAATAGATATTCTAAAAATCTAATTTAGGCCAGTCAGTAATCATAATACTTCAGTAATTCAGAGTGAGTAAACAGATATAATCTATTTCAAGTTAGACTTAACAGAATGAAGTGATGGCATCAAACTATAAATGATCATTTTTTTGCTGGTAATAGTGCAATAATGCTGGTTAATAGGTTCACAGTGGTGAATATTTTCCCCATTTTTTGGTAATGTTATGTATTTATTTCTGCAGAAAAGAACTATGATACTGTGGAAGACCTTGTAAATAGCAGAATAAAATTATGATAATCCAATCACAGTCCTTCCAGCCCTTTTTTTCGTGTTGGTTCAAAACAGTTGTGTTGATTTTTGATTTTGTGGTCTTTTTTATATCAGTGAATATGTTTCTTATTTTAAAAGAGATAATAGTAGTAAGAGGATGAATAAATTATGTAAATGGTTGTACTTCAGTTTAAATATTTGGACAATTAATATAAGTATTTGGATTCCTAAATGTTGAGCTAAATATTAGTTGATAAAACTGTATCTTTTAGTTTTTCAAGAAATGGAAAAATAGAAAATTATAATTCAGAAACAATGGAAAATACTCTCTAGTCTCCCAGTCAAATCTGATGTAGTCTTTCACGGAAAGTTATAGACATATTCTAGTAGCTAGAAAAAGAAGGACCTGTGAGTATTTAAATAGAAACTGATTAGCTATTTCTGTAAGAGCCATTTATAAATACTTGTAGAGACTGCAGTGGCCAGCAAATGCCATCTAATTAATTCCTTTTTTTTAAACTATAAAAATATATGGCTAAATTTATCATTTTTTTAGCATTTAAAAAATGTGGAAAAAATATATGAGCTGTGCACATCAATAACGTGATGTAATTTCACTTCAAATCACATTTAATACATTTTTCCTGTGATGTAAGATCACTTCAAATCACATTTAATACATTTTTCCTTGCTAAGAATTGCCTTAGTAAGGTAGTAAGATTCAGCTCTTGTAAGGTAAAGGACAAATGAAAAGAAAGAAAGAAAAAAAAAAAAACAAGATGAAAAGTTCTGATTTATTTCTTTGTCTGGAAGAAATTACTTAACTGACAATTTGACTTTTGCAGACACAAAATTTTCACTGAGTTCCTCAAGTACCAAATCACAGGCTGCTGAAATATTTTACTAAGACGCCTGAAATATTTGAAATTTGACAAAGCTGAAAATAATGGTCTCTCTTTGTACTCCCTTGTTTTAACTTCCTTCAGGATATTAACTTTTGAAGTCTTACACAGCTCTTCACTGGTCTGAAACTTCTGGCCATTTTCGTCTTGACTATTATCCTTTGAGGGTTGATGGCTATCCTCATTCCTACTGTTCTTTAGCCATGCTTCATCTGGGCTATTAGGTGACTTGGTCCACACTCAGTGGGAATCCCACTGGTCTGAAACTTCTGGCCATTTTCGTCTTGACTATTATCCTTTGAGGGTTGATGGCTATCCTCATTCCTACTGTTCTTTAGCCATGCTTCATCTGGGCTATTAGGTGACTTGGTCCACACTCAGTGGGAATCCATTGTGTTATTCTTCTACTCTACCAGAGTGCTGTTCTCCTGAATACACTGTAAAAGATACTCTGCCATCCATTACTGTCTATTCTGCCCTCTGGTCATCACTCTCCTCCCTCACTATTCACAACAAAGACTCAGTGTGTCTCCATTCTGTTTTTAATCACTCTTCTGGTCTATTCCTCAACTTCAAATTATTTCATTTTGTTCCCCTATTATCCTTGTCATCTCTGCTTTTTAGCTTGAGCTGCTCCGCTGAGCTCTCATGTTCACAGTTCATTTCCCTTTGACTCGGCATGGATAAAAGTTCCACCCATGGTCCAATGGTGAGCTGGGATTACAGTATGAAGGTAGCATATCTGCTAGTCTTCCATTGAAATACGTGTCCAGAAGTTTTTAGAGCAGACCATGGTAATCTGCTTGTGTTAAAACCTCATGTATCTTCCAAAAGGTCTTTGCTTTTGATTTTTTACTTCCTACTTTCAATTTTTCACTTCTTAGAAGTTTTTCTTATTTAAAAGGAGCATCAGGACATCAGAACACTAGGACAACAGCTTTGTAAGACATTGCAAAGTTCTCCATAAAGACTGGACTGAGTTATATGGCTTAAATTCTACTTTTTTTGTTTTCAAAATATCACAAAAATATCAGGCATATTTTTAATGGGCTCTGGATAATATATTGTTTAGCTAGCTGTTCCTCTGTTGGTAAGAGCTGTATCTTTCAAGGCACAATTCAAAGAGAATGAAACTCAAGGAAACTTTCTTTTTCATTCGAATACTATTATACATTATAGCAGGTTTTGAAACTGTAACAATTAAAAAAATTGCTTTTGGGAATGCTTTAGTTAAGGAAGGGTAGTACCATCAACATGGTCACTGTAAAGTCCACTTGGACAAAACAGTATAACATTTACATCTTGGACACCCTGGAAAGATAGGGGTTTAAAAAAGGGAAGAGAATTATATGAACAGAAACATATCAGAAAAAGCAGCTAGAAAATATCAATGTGCTTTTCTGAGCATATCCCAGTTGTCAGGTCTGTTACTTATTCATCACAGTTTATGGTCATCTAAAATGGAATTCTCAAAACATTGACCTAGAAGCAATGCCATGCTCACAATGCTATATAGCACTTGGATTGGAGCTGGTTCGTATTTTGCCAACTTAGAGCTCAGCCAGGCTGAGCTTGACTGAGGTGCATGACCAAGTAGTTATGTCTATGAGTGATTTAGATGAATCAACCTTAGCCAGGTAGCTAGTTTTTACTGAAAGTATATTTTTTTCTCAGTTGTTAATCCAAAGCTGTTAAAACATTGTAAAATAGCTACCTTCATACACAGTAGTATAGCAAGATAATGAATCTCACTGACTTCATAGATCTGGCAGAAAATATAATGTATCATTTGTATGGCTTCATCCTAGAATCACCTCTCCCCACCCTGAGATGCCACACCGAGTACATTTTGCATTGATATAAAAATAACTTGGGTTATGGGTGTGTTCCTCAAGGGATAAATGTGAATGTCATATTCAGTTAAAAGAAAGGGAAAATGTAAGTTTAAATAGCTACTTCCTTATTATTTTTGACTGATGTGAATGGTTTCTTTTTCTCAGAAAATAATTATTATTGTTGTTGGTTTTTTATCTCCAAAGGTGTTGCATGCTTTTTGCTCTTTAGATTTCCCATTATTTCACAGCCTATACTTCTTTAAGAAAATATTGTTTCTGTATGCCCCCAGGAAAGATATTCAGTGTTATGGGAGTCACTAGTTAAATATCGATTTGTTTATGCTAGACTCAGGAATGTCCTTAGTTATGTAACTTAATCTCTTCAATTAACCCAGTGTCTGGCAGACCTATTAAAGTTACAATTTCAGATTGACAGAATTATATTTGCAAATCAGCATATTAAATGTGTTAGAGGTCTAGTAGGGACAGTGGCACATTTGGAGAGAAGTGATTAGCCATTGGTGATTAAAAGTGATAAGGTCATTGTGCACTGTAGGTTGTGGGTTGTGGTTACCTCAGGCATTGTAAGGTCAGAGGAATCATACTGAGCTGTTATATTAATTCTGCTGAATGGTTCTGTTTGTAACTTCAACAAGGAGCTGAAGTGTATATTACACCAAGGTTCTGGGCTTTTTTTTGTCTTTATTACTTTTGGTTTTAGCTATTCATAATTAACTCAATGTTAAAAATCTGAAGCTTATTTCAAGTCAGAATTTTCTAATTCCTAGTAATTGGGTCTTGTAGCTTTTGGCTACTAAATTAAATAACTCAGAAGAGGATCTCATGGGTTTGTGATCAAGTTGCTTCTTAATCTTCTTTGCAACAAACTACATAGTGATTTCCTTACATTTCTTATTAGGAAATGTATTAATCAGGCCACAAGATACTCCAGAGAGGATTTTCTGATACTTTTTAAAGGTTTTCTTATTCCTTTTGTAGTGTTGCCTTTCATCTCTCCTGCTCACTGTCTCCAGTGCTCAAGTGAAAAAGGACTTAGCATTATGATAGAGGGATGGGGAACATTTTATGTTTTAGACTTTGTGAAACTGTAATATTCTCTCTTCTCTTCAGGACTAATTTTCAGTTACAGAGCATGCTGAATTGCAGAATTCTGGACTCAGTGACCTCAGCAGTCCCTTATGTTTTTGAACATATAACTATCTGTCCAGATTGTCCCATTTTTTGCCTTTTCCAGAAAATCTCATCTTCATATAGAAAGGTGTAATTCTAGAGCCAAGTGCATAACAATGCGTTTTCCCACAACAAGGTTCAGTCCATAATTGTTGCTGTAGTATTATGGCAACTTATCACTTCTTTCCCAGTTACATGCAGAATGTTAGCTGAACAGCCAGCAGAAATAAGAGTAAAGGATTGTAGAATGTGTCCTTTGATTTCTGAACCTCTGAAATTTCCTTCTAAGCACTATTCTCCTGTGTCTTGGCCAACTAGCAGAGAAATGAAAACAAGACTTTTCTCAGCTAGATACAAAAAGAAGGTCAAATTCAAAGGATTTTAACCAAGGAAATAGAAATATAGTAGCATAACTCAGATCATTTGTCAAAAAAAAACAACCCAAAACAAAATGTTCTCTCATAGAAATAAACTCTTTCCTAGGCTTTAATGTATAAAATCAAGATTAAATCTAGGAATAGCCTTGAATGAGGGGGAGGGGGGAATTGAAAGAACATTTAATACTGCCTTCTCAGATTCTCTGCACTCTCTTATTTCCTTGCTTGATTAGCCCAGCTAGCCAACTTTGGTTTTCATTTTTTTTCACTCTTCATAGCTATAAAGTTCCTCACGTGTAGTGCAGACTGTGTATATCTTATCCCACTCTGTATTTATTTGATGTATTCATCTCTCTGAATCTCAGAAGAAAAAATCACAAACTTCCTTCTTTGAAAAAGTAGAGTGGTTATGTACAGACTTTAAGTTGAACAGTTTATCTTTCTCAAAAATATATAGCAGATTTGATTATTCCTTGTAACTCTTTTGTATATTTGCCTTTCACTGAATGTGGGAAATGAAACAATATTTTGGTAGTGAAATACACTGTAATGTAAGTTCTGGGGTGTTTCTTTTTTAGTTTAATTTTGTTTTGTTTTGTTTTTATTAACAACTTTTTCATCTAAAAGATATTATTACACAAAACCCAGGCTTGATTTGTTTACATGTTAAGCAAACTGAATTATTTAACGTGAATCATAGAATCATAGAATGGTTTGGGTTGGAAGAGACCTTAAAGATTATATAATTCCAACCCACCTTCACTAAACCAGGTTACTGAAAATCTCATCCAGTCTCACCTTGAACACGTCCAGGGAGGGGGCATCCACAAATTCTCTGGGCAATCTGTTATAGTGTCACATCGCCTGCACAGAAAAGAATTTCTTCCTAATATCGAATTAAACCTTTCTTCTAGTTTGAAACTGTTTCCCTTTGTTCTATCACTACACTCCCTGATAAAGAGTTCCTCCCCATCTTTTCCTAGGTCCCGTTTAAGTACTGGAAGGCTGCTATAAAGGTATCCCCAGAGCATTTTCTTCTCCAGGCTCAACAACCCCAACTCTCTCAGACTGTCCTCGTAGGAGAGGTGCTTCAGCCCCCTGAATATATTTATGGCCCTGCTCTGGGCCCAATCAAGCAGAGCAATGCCTTTCTCACACTGGGGGTCCCGGAGCTGAACACAGTACTTCAGATAGGTTCTCACGAAAACATAGCAGTCAGGGAGAATCACCTCCCCCAACCTGCTTGCCACATTTTTTTTTTATATACCCTGGAATATGACTGGCTTTCTGGGTTGTGAACACACGTTGGTGGTTTATGTCCAGTTTTTCATATACAACACCCCGAAGTCCTTCTCTGCAGAGCTGCTCTTAATCCATTCATTGCCTAGCCTGTATTTGTGCTTGGGTCTACCCCAACCCAGGTGAAGGACCTTGCTATTAGAAGCAGCTGCAGTTTTCCCTTATGTTTGACAGAGCTGAGCCAATCAGTCATTGTAGTAACACCTCTGTGATTACACATTTAAGCAGGAAAAGAAAAACCTTCAATACAACAGCAGCAGCTGTAGGTAGGGGTGAGAATATAGAAGAGAAACAACTCTACAGATACCAAGGTCAGTGAGGAAGGAGGAGGCACTCTAGGTGCTGGAGCAGAGATTCCCCTGCAGCCCATGATGAAGACAATAGTGAGTCAGGTTGTCCTCCTACAGCCCCTGGAGGTTAATGGTGGAACAGATATCTACCTGCAGCCCAAGGAAGACTCCATGGCAGAATAGGTGCATGCACCTAAATGAGGCTGTGACCCTGTGGGAAGGCTACACTGGAGCAGGCTTCTGCCAGAAGCTGTGGAACCATGGCAAGAAGAGCCCACAATGGAGCAGGTTTGCTGGCAGGACTTATGACCCCAAGGGACATCCACACTGGAGCAGTCTGTTCCTGAAGGTCTCTACCCTGTGAGGGTACCCATATAGTAGCAGTTTGTGAAAAACTGCAGCTTGTGGGAAGGACTCATATTTTTGTTCATAGAGAACTGTCTCCTGTGAGATTAACTCCACATTGGAGCAGAGGAAGAGTGTGAGGAGCCCTTCTCTTGAGGAGGAAGGAGTAACAGAGAGAATCTGTAATGAACTGACCACAGCCTCTATTCAGTCTCCCTATGTTGCTGCAGAGAGAGGAGGTAGAGAATTTTTTTGTAATGTCAAGGGTGGGAAAAAGGAAAGGGTGTGGGGAAGATGTTTTAAGATTTAACTTCTATTTTCTCATTATCCTACTCTAAGTTTGTCTGGTAATAAATTAATTTCCTTAAGTTGAGCCTATTTTACCTGTGACAGTAATTAGTGAGTGATCTCCCTGATACTAACTTACACTGGAAATTCTGCCTCAGAACCACAAACACTAAAGAATGGAAGAAGTCGTTAACCTTCATTGATGGAAGGCAATAGGTGAAAAGGTGCATCAAATTAAGGTGCCAGAGGCACAAAGAATGGAGTAGGACAAGAATGATATTAGAAAGTAAACATAAAAAGGAAAACACAAAGGAAAAGAAGAAATTATAGTAGATTTTCAAGTTCATTTTTGTCTTTTTCATTAGGACTGTTTAATAGAAAAGAAGGAAATTATTTTGGGGAAATATACAGGAAATACTTAATATCAATGGCGAGGAAAAAATTATATGTAATTATTTTCTTTGAATTTTTTATAATTCTGCATGGTATTGGGCTCAATAATCGTTATGGGTCCCTTCAAAGGTGAGATATCCTACGATTCTATGTTAATTTTATATAATTATAGTATTATACAATATATATCTACTGTTGTTCCTAAAACTGTATTTTTAATATCTTTTAATTATATTGAAAATTAAAAAGAAAGATATAAGAATGAAGATTCAAATGTTATAAAACCATTAGAATAAAAACTGTGATGCAGCTGGAAGTTATTGGAGGAAAAACCCTCTGAATACCGCAAACAAATGATTATTTGGTATGGTAAAGGATCAAACACTACAGAGTGGAAAGGAAATAACAACCTGAAAATTTATGGTCAAAGACAGCCACTGTTGTATTTTGCAGAATAATTAACTGAAAGGATGTGGTAAACACCTTGTTATTGAAAATCACTGATTATCTCACAGAAGAATAAAGCCAATAGAGAGAGCGTCAGAAAGGTTAAAAATTGAGATAGAAAATCCCTTGTATTTCCCTTTGTGTGTGTGTGTATGAGAACAAAAAAAATAAAGCAAAATCGAATCTAACCAAGCAAATAAAAAGTCAACAACATCCCATGAGCATCATTTGGGGAACTCATAATACAAAATTAAACAAAACTCTGTCAAACAGGGTTTGGATAAAGCAGGTCCAGGCAGTTCTGGAGCATGTCGTGGTTTGACCTGACTGCCTGGCTGACAGCAAAGAACCATGCAGTCCTCACTCCTCCCCCCTAGCCGTGTCTCCGCAGGGATATGGAGGGAGGAAATTCAACTAAAAAGACTTAAGGACTGAGATTAAGGACAGGGAAGATTCATCTACCACTCACAATGATGGGTAAAAACCAGAGTAGACTTGGAGAAAAAACCATATTTTTAATTTGCAGCCACAATTTATTCAGAAGGATAGTGAGAGGAATTCATAGATAAACCCAGCTCTAACTCAAATACACTCCCTTTTCCACCCCATATGACTAGTTACCTCCTCCCCCCATGTCAGTGCAAGAATCATAGAATCATAGAACAATTCAGGTTGGAGAAGACCCTTGGGATCATCGAGTCCAACCATTGACCCTACACTACAAGGTCACCCCTAAGCCATATCACCCAACACCACATTTAAACGACACTTGAACACATCCAGGGATGACGACTCAACCATCTCCCTAGGCAGTCTATTCCAGTTTCTGACCACTCTTTCAATGAAGAATTTCTTCCTAATGTCCAGCCTAAACTTGCCCTGTTGCAACTTGCAACCATTCCCCCTGGTTCTATCCATAACTACCCGTGAGAAGAGATCAGCACCAACCTCTCTACGATGTCCTTTCAAGTAATTGTAGAGCATGATGAGATTCCTCCTCAGCCTCCTCTTCGTCAAACTGAACAGACCCAGCTCCCTCAATCGCTCCGCATAAGATCTATTCTCCAGGCCCTTCACCAGCTTTGTTGCCCTCTTCTGCACTCGCTCCAACACCTCAATATCTTCCTTATACTGAGGTGACCAAAACTGAACACAATACTCAAGGTGCAGCCTCACCAGTGCTGAGTACAGAGGGACAATCACCTCCCTTCTTCTGCTGGTCTCAAAATTTCTAATACAAGCCAGGATGCCGTTGGCCTTCTTGGCCACCTGGGCACACTGCTGGCTCATATTCAGTCGACTGTCAATTAGAAGACCCGGGGAAGGGAGGTGCGGTCTGTGCTGCCATTACTCATTGTCCATGGCAGTTCCTCCTTCTTGGGAAAGAAGGCTCCGCACAGTGTCCCCCTGCTGCCAAATGGTGTCCATCTCACAGGAGACAGCCCTCTTCCTCCATGTGAGTCCATCCTAACTGCATCCACTGCACCTGCATGGTGTGTCTCCCTCCTGGCATGGGATTCTCCATGTGCCACTGCATGTGCTTTCCTCACCAACCATGTTTTTTTGCTTTCCTCTCACCTCCCCCTCCTCCAACAACCCCTCAACCATAAAAAACAGGACAGATCAAGACCAGATGAGATAATGAAACAAAGGAGAAACTGGCTCGATAGGGTTGATCACAGAGGCACTAATTTGCCTGACTCTGGCCAGAGGTGGGTCCAACTTTTACCTGGGACTGGGGGAAGCTCTTGAAATTTCACAAGAGTCATCCCTCTCAGCTCTCCACTGCTCCCAAAAACCTCGTCAGACTCAAACACATGACAGAGCACTAGCACTGATACTATTCTTAAGCTCTTTAACAGCTTTTGCATTGATCAATGAGGTAAGACAGAAAACATAAAATTACTTTAGCAGAAGTTTTGCTTTTTCTCAGTGTCATGTGCTGCTGTGTTTTCTCTGAAACAGTATAATGCTCAATTATAACATAATGAATCTCAGTCTGAAAATGTTGGAAGAAGAATTCTGAACTAACCATGAACAAGAACTGCCCTTCACCGTGGCTGATTAGAATATAAGTATGATTTACTATGTTTGGCGGTATGATTTATACTCCAAGCTGCCATTAAAATCTTATGATGTGAGATCTCGGGAGTCAGCACATTAGTCTTACTACTATTAGAACTTCAATAAGCATAAAATGAAGGCAAGGTCTTCAAGTTCAAGTAGATTTTTTTTTTCCAAGGTACTTACAACTTAAACTTTAAGAGAAAAAAAATAATTATGCAGATATTTTTTTTTTTTCCTGGAAGCTTTCTTTACCACTGGATAATGTCTGAATATCTTTCGGCTTTGATCAGGCTTTATGGAGTACAGGTTTGTACGGATACCCACGAAACAGGTTTTGGTGAACAAAGGCAAGACATAGGGAGGTTCAGCTCAGCTCTCTTGCCTTGACAGGCCCTTACCTGTGATGACCCAAGAGGTATTGTGAAAATGACCCAGTCCTGAGTTATCCAAAATGAAACAGTAGACAAAGGACTGAAACCTGAATGGATCCAAAACCCAAATAACAAACATTTTGCCCTGAGTCTCATTTTAAACCACTGTCTCTTCTTGAACTATATTAAATCTGGCCAAATAAATACTTTATGTGTAAGATATGTTAATTCGGCTGAGTAAATAACTGGTGTGCTAGCCATCACAAAATTAATAAAATTAGTAGGGTGCACCCAGGAAAGATAAGGGGAAATCTCATTATGCCACTAAAGATAAACATTCTAGATAGCACATTCTCCTCAGGCATACCTCTGCCCCCTCATTCCATCCTTACTGGATAAAAACTGGAAGATTTTGGGTAGAATTCAGAGAAGTTTCTTCCAACAATACAGCTGACTGAAGGAGATTCTTTTCCCTTTATTTGAGATGTCAGACAAGGATATTTTCCCTGGGATTGAGATCTCTTACCTGATAGAGGTAAAAGACTAAGACATGTTTACTGAACAGATGTATGAATGTTGGCCTTAAACATTTCTTGGCATTTTGCAACCCCCCCGGTTGGTCAAAAACAAGATCAGTTTCTGGTCCTGTGTGGCAAACTGGTAAGTACCAAATGGAAGGTGGTAGAGTGTAGCGGGAAACATGCCTAAAACAGCTTTGGCCCAATTACGCACAGGGGAAGCAGTCTTGTGAAGGCAGGATAGCCTTGCCTCTGAGCATATATCCCATGGCGATAAGACAATTGTATATGATTGTAAATAATTAAATGCCCTGCTTCCTTACCAGACATAATATATGTCTGCATACAGAAAGTGTGTATGAATTGAGGTGGGATAAAGCAAAAAGGACATGAGACAGAAGAAAGCAGACAGAAGAAGAGAAGCATGTAGACTGAGATGAAGATATCAAGAAGAAAAGTGCAGGAGGAGAAGAAAAGATGACGACATCCTTGAACCCTCATTGGCAAGACAAATGCAGGAGCCTAGACTGGTAATCTCTGACTCTCTACCCCCTCTGCCTCCTTCTCTCCTTCCATCTCTTTCCTCTCTTTGTTTCTTTCCCTTCCTCCTTTCTCACTTATTGCAAGGCATATCATAATATTTCCTTAGTTTATACTTAGCTTCTATCTTGTAATCATTAATTATAATACTGCCCGTTAGAAGTTGTTATATGTGCTTTTTCCTTGTTATCATTAAGTAACATGCAGCTTGCTGTAGTTTGTTGTACACCTAGTCTTTTCCTGGTTATCATTAAATTGTAGTATATTGCCTGCCCTAATGTATCATTTAACTAAAACCGGTTATAGCGAATCTGATCTATAGGTTGTTAGAAATTAATAGATGTTTGTGTACGGATCTTGAGACTTGTCCTATTGTTTTCCACTCCATTGGGTAATTATGAATCTAAGTCACTTATCCTCCCTTTCCTGAGTGGGATGTGACAACACGCATGGCATACTTTAAGATTATCGTTGTTACTAACTTGCATGTTTCTTAAATCTATACTAGTACATTTTCCAGGAATCATTTAGTTTTTTAATAATGTATCCTGTGTATTGTTTTGTTCTGTGCTTTTTGTTTTGTTTTGTTTGGTTTTTTTTTAAATTGTAATAGTGCATTCTTCCATTGTATCCATAAAACCCGCATTGGACCTGTGAGTGAAGTTCAAATAATTTGCTAGTTTGAGCCTTGCAGTTAAGTCTCTTTCTCCTTTACAAGGTTAAAATAAAATTTAATCTAGAAAATATTTCTGAATTTATATTTCTGGCTCTCTAAGGTTCAGTGGCAAAATTAATTCACTCCTCATTTGTTTCAGGATTTTTCTACATTTTTAGAATGATTATCCTTTGGTTCTTGCTGCAATCTCTGGAAGACCGTCAAATTTACTGAGCAAATAGTAGTCATTAAAGAGAAATATGAGAATAATTAATGCATTCTTCAATGTGTTTTGTATATGCATGAATATATGTGAAGGGAAGAGAAACCAGGACAGAAATAGAAGAATAAGATCCTGGTTGATTAATTCTGTACGCAAAAATAAAATCAAAGCAAAATCCCTGCACTGACACTATGAATGGACTTCACAAATCAAATGCTTGTAGACCCTTCTTCTGACCAAAAAAGAAAACATTTATTGTTGCTAGAGATAAAGTCAACTGACAAAACTGAACACATTTTAAAAGAGTAAAGCTCAAAATCCTGTCACCTCACTGTGACTCAAAGGGAACAGCAGGAACACAGAGACAAAAGCTAATTGTGACATGTCGTCTTCTCTTGGCCTGAAGGATTTTTGTACCTGGAATAAATCTGTATTTGTTTAAAAACACCCTCATAGCTTTTAAAAGTCTAAGCACTCCTCTGAAAGGAAATCTTATGTATATATTTTCAATGCAAATTTTCACTCAGCTAGTGAACTACAGCAGTATCTAGTTTTAAGTATTTGCTCATATTTGCTTGTATTTGGTTCACACCAGAAATATAAAGGCAGATAGAGAAAAAGAAAAAAACTTTGATCTCAAACAAAAGCAATGTCCTGAAAAATGTTGAGTTATTAAAAGACAATAAGTGATCTGTGAATTTTCCAAGGAAATTCCAGATTTTGGTAAATGCTTGTTCAAGAAATGAACGGTGAAAAAACCCTGTAGTTAAAAAAATAGTTCAAAAGCAGCCTGCATTGAATTATTCAATGAAAAATGTAACCTCATGGGCCGGTTAGTTCAGTCAGTTGAACATGGTGATAACAACGCCAAGGTCGTGGGTTCGATTCCCGTTTGATCCCCATGTGTTGCCTGATCTAGTCGACGGATGGCAACCCTGGAGACAGGGAGGCTGGATTAAAATGATCTCTAAGGTCCCTTCCAGCCAAGGCCAGTCTATGATTCTATGATATTTATAGCAAATTTGATGCAGGAACCGTGCTCCTGAATTCAAACAATGCAATATCATCAATAGTCAATATCATGATAAATAACCTTACAGAGCTTTACAAATTCAGTCCTAAATTGTGAATTCCTTTTATGTCATTATCAATAATCAGCATCATGCTATCCAATCATAACACAGGTGGCACAACTGAAATATCAACAGGCAGAGCAGGGTTGAGAACAAATTCAGTTCTTCAGAAAGGTCTCAGAAAGCTCAATAAATCAGCTCTAATGAAATTAAGGTGTATTGGGTTTGCCTGGCTGGATTTTGGTAGCAGGGCAGCTTCTGCAAGAAGTTGCTCGAAGTTTCCCCTAAGTCTGATAGAGCCAATGTCAGCCGACTCCAAAGACCGACCTGCTGTTGGACAAGGCTGAGCCTATCAGTGATGATAGGATAGGATAGGATCTGATAGGATAGGATCTGATAGGATAGGATAGGATAGGATAGGATAGCCTCTGTGAAAACATATTTCACAAATGAGGAAAGAAGAACAGTGCCACACAACAACTGGCAGAGAGATAGAGGAGTGAGAATACGTGAAGACGCCAAGGTCAGTGAAGAAGACAGGGGAGGATGTGCTCCAGGTGCCAGAGCAAAGAGTCCACTGGGTCGTGGTGAAGACCATGGTGAAGCAGACTGTCCCCCTGTAGCCCATGGAAGTGACAGGGTGTAGATGTCCACCTGCAGCCCATGGAGGACCCCACGCTGGAGTGGGTGGATGCCTGAAGGGGTCTGTGGTCCTATGGGAAGCCTCTGCGGGAGAAGGTTGCTGCCAGAACCTGTAGCCCATGGAGACCGAGAAGCCCATGCTGGAGTAGGTTGGCTGGCAGGACTTTTCTGATGTCACGAGGTACTCGTGCTGGAGCAGTTTCCTCCTGAACGACTGCACCCCATTGAGAGAGACTCCTATTGGGGCAGTTTGTTAAGAACTGTCCCTTGTGAGTGGACTCACGTTGGAGAAAGATGTGTGAAGATTGTTTCCTGTGAGAGTGACCCCATAATGGCCCAGGAGAAGAGTGTGGAGTCCTCCTCCGGAGAAAGAAGGAGCAGTGGAGACACCATTGGATGAACTGACCGCAGCCCCGATTCCCTGTAACCCTGTGCTGCCTAGGGAGAGGATAAATTTGGATTGATGTTAAACCTAGGAATAAGGGAGGGATGGGGTAAAGCGTTATTTGTTAGTTGGGGTTTTTTTTTAGATCTGTTTCATTTCTCACTACTCTTCTCTGATTTGTTCTTTAATAGGTTTAACTAATTTCCCCAAAATCGAGTCTGTTTTGCCCCGAATGGTGGATACGGGTGATCTCGCTGTCCTTATCTCAAAACATGGGCCCTTTGACATATTTTCTCCCCCTGTCTAGCAGAGAAGGGGGTTGATAGAGCAGTTGTGTGGACACCTGGCCACTGGCCAGGGTCAAAAAACTACATAAGGCTTTGATAAGGTAAATGTTACAAATAATACTGCTCGTCAGTTATGTATGAGTAAGATTTCCTGATAAGACTTAAATATTATAAAGCCTTTCATTAACTATATTACTTGAGATTATTTTTTTCAAGAATTTTTGTTTTCTCATATATTACAGATTCCAACAGTTATTTACTGCCATAGTTCAAGCAACCTTTCCCTCAATGATTATTTTGAATTATTTTCTGTACTGTCTGGGCTACATTTTCAAAACAAAATAGTTCCTGCTAACACTATTATTTGCCATTCTTTTTTACTATTTTAATGTCTTCTGTACCCTGCTGTCCTTTTGTATGTGCCTTATTTAACCTAAGAATCATATACAGTCTTAGCATTCTTATTTAAACATTAGTAATTTAAATGATTTTTTCAAGTATTGGTTAACCAAATTTATGCCAAATGTTTTTGATTTGCTGCTTTCCAAACGAGTCTGACAGGCTTCAAATTTAGTAAAATATCACCTGTCTTTGGCCTCCAGAACAAGATGCTCAGTCAGGTGCTCTGAAAGTTTCTGTTCATGCTTCCCATATATAATGGACAAGGTAGAATCCTTTTCTCTATCAGTGTCTGGGGCAGTAGTGTCACTGTGACTAAGAGAGGAATCATCCAGCTACATATATATAGCACAGGATTAAATGGGGCATAAAAACATACCGAAAAGAGCTCTTAATTTCTTCTTGCGCAAGGAATAATCAGGCCTGTAAGGCAACTCCAAAGATGTGTGTGTTCTTTAATGAGAAATGAGTGGATGGGCACCTTTGGCAAAGTGCAAAGATGTCACATATTGTCTAAAAGATGAGATGAGCAAAGACACATTATCACCCAGGAGGTGCTCAGATGAAACCGTAGGATTCATAGGCCTTAACTGTGTTAACTGCATTGTCACATTGCGTCTTTTGGAAGTTTACATATTCTGTTTTGTGGGTTGGTTTTGGTGTCTTTTTTAGGAGGATGAGGGGGGTGGCTGTTTCTGGTTTTGTTTTTTTGTCTGATGGGGCATTTTTAGATACCCTCTTTTGGGAGCAGACAACTTTCCTGATCGCATATGTTGAAGAGCCTGAAGATAAGCAGTGATAAAGTCTGGGAAAATTGGAGTCCCCTTCAAACCTTTAAAAAATAATTTCTATAAAATAATTATATCAAAGGACTTCATGTGTGTAATACTTTTGTATTTCAATGCATTACTGTATGTCCTATGCCTCAGCATTACATAGAAGCATAGAATCACAGAATCATAGACTTCTCAGGGTTGGAAGGGACCTTAAAGATCACCTAGTTCCAACCCGCCTGCCATGGGCAGGGACATCCCCCACTAGATCAGGCTGCTCAAAGCCCCATCCAATCTGGTCTTAAAAACTTCCAGGGATGGGGCTTCCACCACCTCTCTGGGCAACCTGTGCCAGTGTGTCATCACCCTCATGGGGGAGAACTTCTTCCGAATGTCCAATCTGAACTGATCCATCTCTAGCTTTAATCCATTCCCTCTAGTTCTGTCACTATCCGACATCCTAAAAAGCCCCTCACCAGCTTTCTTGTAGCCCCCTTGAAATACTGGAAGGCCACAATAAGGTCTGCTCGGAGCTGCCCTTTATTCAGACTGAACAACCCCAACTCTCTCAGTCAGTCTTCATAGGAAAGGTGCTCCAGCCATCTGATCATCCTCGTGGCCCTTCTCTGGACACGCTCCAGCATATCCATATCTTTCTCGTTCTGTGGGCTCCAGAACTAAACATGATGTGTTTTGCTTGCCATATCACAGTACTCATAAAAAATAAATATAACACACAACTGTAGTGTGATGTTGTCTCTAGGCATAAGATATATACAGGATGAGATGTGTTGCAAATCCTCGTGGCCCATTATATTATAGAAAATGTTACTCTTGTATTTGTAATATAAAATTACTGACATATCAGGATGGCCTATACAATGGATATGAGTGAAAAAAAACCATAAAAACAAATAAACTTTTACTAGGTGATCAGCAATCATGTAAAACATACTTCTCCAGGCTGTTATTTTTTGGAAATGTGCAGAATATTTAAAAAAAGAAAAAAAAAGACTCAAAAAAATTAGTGTAGAATCACTGTTTTCTGAAAAATGCCTTCTCACACAGCTGTAGCCTAGCACCTTGTTATCCTGGTATATCTTCAGACAGTGCTATATTTTGTGTCTTGGCTGCCTGAAGAATAAAAGAAAACATTAAAGACTAAATTTGGATTTTATTTTTAGCATTTCCCGGGCATAAATAATAAAATTAGAATATTCAGTAAGTTTTTTCTAGAATTTTCTGGCATTTTCTACTTGTGTAGTTCTACATAATCCTTCATATGTTATTTATTCATACGAAAATGTAGTATATTATAATAAACTACATATTCAAAAGTAGTTTTGAGAAACCTGTTCTTCATTTTTGATAGAAGATATATACATACGTAGATATGTTAGAAGCAGGACTAATTTCGACAGAACAGTTCATAGCATGAGAGAGGTGCACTCTGGCTGAAACCAGGTCAGGATGTCAGAGTGTGGCTGGACATCAGAATCAGGTTGTGCTATAGTTGCGCAGGGCCAGGCTGCAACATGGCAAGAGTTACAGCTCATGAGCAATCAAAGGTAGAGCATCAGCTTAAAAGCTGCCCCCCGGGGAAGCAAGAACAGGCCCTCAATGAGACTCTTTCTTCACAGAAGCTCTTACTAATTGACCAAATGCTTTGCCCTAAGAACAGCAGCCAGAGCCCCAGATGGAGATACCATACCCAGGACCCTGGCAGGAGATATACCATGGAAGGTAATGCCTTGTACCTCCTGCCACCAAACTAGTTACAAGTGTCTTCCATTTTCACAAGGCTTTGCTAAATAAGTACTAAATGATTGTCTTAATGCCATGCCTGGTCATGCTGTGACCCGGATTAGAGTGACCTAACAGAAAAAGCTGAGGAAAACAGATGCCAAAATCAGGACACATAATTATCTTTTTACCAAGTTAGCTATAGCAGCATGGGGTGATACTACATGAATCCTTTGAATCACCGCATTTGCCATCTGTTACTCTCTTGCAAAGAGTTGTTTTTCTGTTCAGCACTCCTCAAGGCACTCAAGCAGTATCCATCTACCTTCGACCATAAACAGGAATGATGTGAGCCATTCCTCTATAAGAGCAGCTCCATTTGGTAATATGACACCATCATGTGATTGTAATCACAGAATCACAGAGTGAGCAGTCAGTATTAACGCTGACGAAAAAACCCTATTCTGACTCTAGTTTCCCAGTGTACAGTGGACCTGTTTGCATATTTGAAATGGCAAGATAAATTACATTCACGAATGGTCATAATTATAGGCATTCTTTAGAAGTACTTTTCATATAGGTATTAGTCTGCTTAAGGTTTCTGTGCAGTCAGCCCTTATGAATGAAGAAACATAAAGTCTGCAGACTCTGTGGTGATCTGGAGACTGTGTACACCAAAAGAAACCTACCTTGACAAGACATACACTTGGATGTGATCAGTTTACTGAAGCACAGATCAACGTTCTGACTTTTCAGAATGTATTAAAAAGGAATCAAACCTCAGGGTAATTATAAGCATGCAACAGTAGTTCCCTGCTGCCTTTCGAAGTATAATTTTCCAGTCAAGAGAAAAAAACACAACACAGGAATAACTTACATAGAAAATATTTTTAGTAATTTAAAAGATTTTTTTAATTATACCAAATACTGTGGATAACTTAAACAAAATATTTGATAGTAAGTCTACTGGAGTTCCTCGTATACAAGACAGCCATCTTCTGATGCAATTTCAATATAAAATTTTTGTTTGAAAACATACAAACCATACTTCTTATCTTTTTCTCCAAAGAGCTGATATATCAATCTATTATTTCTCCTCCCAGACATGTTGCTTATATATTCAGATGTTAAAAACAACTTCACAGCAACTGACTTCATGTGCTGTGCAAGACCACTCTGGAAACCATTACTTACCAGCCCCCTTTGACAACAACTGACTACTCTCAGATGCTGATGAAGCCATCTACAGCAGTTCAATTATTAGGCTGCATGGAATCATGCTAATATCGTAGTTTTTTATAAATAAAACCAGAAAGTTCAGGTAGAAGCCAAACAATATTTTGAAGACATGAACACGATATAGAAGAGAAAAAAAGAAAGCTCTACAATGCTTTCTTTTTTTTTCAGAGTAGAAGGACAGCCTAAATGATCATTTAATTCTGAAACATAAGAAATAAATTTTGGCAATGGAACAGAAGTTTCCTGACAATTTCCTAGTCAAACTACACAAGTCTATAAGCCTCCAGATGTTTTTAAATAAAGGTATTCTGTGAACATAAATAATTTTCACTAGTTTTCATTGCAGTTTCTTTGTTTTACAACAGTAAATATATCTCAGTATATGAGTAGAGATAACTTTGCTTTAAGGTCTTCATTTGTTTACTGGAAGATGACATCTGAGATATGACTTTGGTAATATCTAACTTAGGTTTAGAATTCTTACTTTCTGAAATTCATATTTACAAAACTTTTTAAGATGAATTGCCTCTATCCTCTGTCAGCATTTGTCACTTCATCTGATTCACTGCTGGGTTTTAGAAGGAAAGTCCAGATGTAGATGAAGAATTTAACAGCATTAAACAGTATTATCAAATAAATAAAGCACATATACTATTTATTGCAACAAAATCAAATCATAGAATCGTAGAATCATAGAATGGCCTAGGCTGGAAGGGACCTTAGAGATCATCTAGTCCAACCTCCCTGTCATGTGCAGGGATACCTCTCAACTAGATCAGGCCACTCAAGGCTCTGTCCAACTTAGCCTTGAACACCTCCAGGGAGGGGGCAGCCACAACATCTCTGGGCAACTTATTCCAAAGTCTTGCCACCCTCATACTGAAGAATTTCTTCCTAAGGTCCAATCTAAATCTATTCTCCTTCAACTTAAACCCATTTCCCCTTGTCCTATCAGTGGACATTCTTGTAAAAAGTCCCTCCTCAGCCTTCCTGTAGGTTCCCTTCAGGTACTGGAAGGCAGCTATTAGGTCCCCCCGAAGTCTTCTCTTTTCCAGACTGAACAATCCCAGCTCCCGCAGCCTGTCCTCATAGTAGAGGTGCTCCAGCCCCTGGATCATCCTTGTGGCCGTCCTCTGAACACGCTCCAACAGATTCATGTCCCTCTTATGGTGGGAGCACAAAACCGGACGCAGTATTCAAGGTGGGGTCTCACAAGAGCAGCGATATTGTTCTCAGCTCTTGATAACATGTCATTTCAACAGTATTTTATTTGGCTTTCCATATTCACGCTATTGAACCAAAGGGTCATCTTCTATCACATAGGTTGTAAATCCCCTCAAGTTCAGGTCTTGTTTTACTTTTTTTATCTGAGATCTGCACTGGGAATATCAAGAAAAATAAGATTTGCGTATGTTGTGTACCAGCTACAAACTAAATTTATTTTCAGCACTGGATGTCCGATTATACAGGGAACATGGATCTATCACAAGGAATGATGATCTTTCAAATTCTAATAGTTTGGCTGGGTCAGGTTTCAGTAATTACCTTTTATGCTTCTAAGAACAAATTCTAAACTTCTTCTGTCCCTACCATTGCAAAATGATTGTACTATTTCTATATTGTTTTTCATATTTAAAAAATCCAACACAGCATTCCTTTTTCCTGCTCAGTATATTTTAAGATAATGTAGATGTGCATAACTTCTTTTTTTTCTTTTTACCTCCACCCTTAAATAGAATAGAATAGAATTCCCTAGGAATTAGGGAAAGTTAAGCTCTGAGTCTACTGAATAACTAAGCACATAATCAGCAAAAAGTAAGTGCTGTGACTTTGATTATGCAGACTACGCAGTTTTCAATGGAAGATGAAATGTGATTCAGAAAAATCTTTCCATCTTGCACCTCCTTACTTTAAATAGTAGCTGCTAGAAATGTCTACTTGCATAAGAGAATGGAAAATTTACTCTTCTTGCTAATTCTTAGATACTCAGGTTACTACTTTAGAAATTTTCCTGACAGACCTGTTCAGTAACTAAAGGAGGACCAGCTTTGTTATAAGAAAATAACACCTTTACAATTAAACCTGTAATTTTAAGTATTTTTAGATCAGATTAGTTGCTTTACACTTATGATTTGAATCTGACCTAGACTCAAGTCCATTTTGAATATACCTGTGTGTCATATATGCAGTTTAAAATTAAACTGATAGATTATCTAATGATGCCTGTGGTTAATCTGTAACAGTAGAGTTGCATAGCTATTATATAAACAGTAAAAGAAAATAGGATGTGATCTGTCCATAATAATGCTGAATTACCAAAATGGGATCTGAAAATCATTCTGCATTGATCTAATTGACTGTATTGTTTCCAGAGAGACATAATTAACCAAAGTATAATTATAATACAGCTTTAGGATGAAGCATCATAACAGCCTGACTTAAAATGAATATATGTTTGAAGGGTAGGTTTACATTAATAGTTCTGTTTGGTAAACTAGAATTAATAAATTGAGTTTCTCAGTCACGGGATAATTTTGTGCAAGAAAAATCCAGCCACTGATCTGCTGTCCTCTGAGTTGTGGCAATTGGGACAATTTTTTAGAAGAAGATACGAGAAGCCTGTAATCAGAACCAGTTACTTCAGTACTTTGCCTTGCTGTTCCATTAAGCTTTTCAATGTGCTATCAGGTCTATTTCTAATGGAACACTTTGGAGTACTTTACTATAAAAGTTCATATATGGGGATACAGTCCTCATACTATGAAAATCCAGGTTATCTGGTCTGTTTAGAGTCCATAATAAAAGTGGGAAATTTTCTGTATTTGACCAGACTATATTAAAGCATAACCAAAGTGTTAAAACTTGTTCTGAGTAAGAGATGGAAAAGCTCATTTGTGGAGATAGTACTATATTATGTCTACTTGAATTGTTAACAACTTAAAAAGTTAATGATACTAAAAAACACAGATGTTTTCTGGTTACAATGGTCTTAATTCAAGTGAATTCAGGAAAAAAAAAATCTTCAATAATACAGTTAAAATTGTAAAAATGTTTAAAACAATCCAAGCAAGAAACCTCAAACAAATGGAAAAAAAAATCATATTATTTTAATTCCTTTAAATATGTTGCTGCTTTCACCTATCCAATGTCTTTCTGAATCCTTACATCAATAGTATATTTTAAGCAGAAGGATGAATGGTTAAACTAAGTTAAAATTGCTCAGGGTAAGATAAATCCAGAGAGTTCTTGCAATCCATTATGGCAGGTCAGTACAATGCCTGGGGCCTTTTCTTAGGAGTGTGGCAAAAGTTACATTTAGTAGGCTATGCCAGGAAAAATCTGTGGAGTCTATTCTTTCCAACACAACAACCTAAAGGATGATGAAGATGTATTTCAGCTGAGATTCAACGAAGGGTCAGGGAAGAGTAACAGTCTATGGGTAGGGATGTGGAGAGCTGGAAGTCATTTCACAATTTAGTTAAAATTTATATATAACTTAACTAGCCTGGATGGAGGAGTCAGTTGATTATTTTACAGAATCTTATTCAGGAGAAGCCAGCTGTATATCCTGACCCCAAGATTCAGACCACTGATTCATGCAAGTTATCTTCTTGAGTCTGAATATCTACATATTCCACAAAAACTAAAAGTTGCTTCTGGAAATTATAAACTATTTTTATGTGTTTAAACCTACATCATGTGTCAAGTAAATGTGCGTGCGTGCATATGTGTGTTCTGGTTCCTGATATATCAATTTCCATTGATATCACTGTTTTCCAGTGGCAAACCTGAGATGAAATATCTGACTACACTCTTGAGCTGCATATATTTTTACAACACAACTGTTCTTAATGGGTTTCCTATGTGCCTAGTGGAATACATTCTGCCTTACCGGCAGTCACATACATATGCAAAATCCATCTTTTTGCCTCTATTCAATTCAGGTAATATTTTTCTTTTGGCTCATGCAAATCAAATATTGCCCAGAAGAGATGCACTTGAAATAATGAGGCAACAAAGTCTCAGAGGATGGAACTTCTGCAGATCAGGGCAGAAGGTTTTGAACTAATTTGCACACTAGCCATCTAAATGCACATTGTCTTGGCAGATACCTTGCACCAAAACGAAAAGAAAAAAATCTGCTATAGTCAGAATGTCAATGGAAAGATGGACAGGAGTGTAGACAGACAAAAGATGACCTATTAATGTGCAATAGGCTTCATGAAGTTAGGAGAATGTCACCAGACCTTCACTGTTCTTCCTGAGGATATTGTCTTTATGAAGGACAATATACTATCTCGAATCAAGCTGGTGAACACATTGTATTTGTAGACCTCCAAATAAAATAATTGCCACCAGTGTTACATATAGTGTTTCTGACTCTGTCAGGATGTATTTACTTCTAATTCATGTTGTATGTTTTGGTATAAAGTTGTCATTTAATAGATTTTACCTTGCTATGCCTCATGGCTCAAATATTTATTCGGTTGCCTGACCGCATTTTTCTTATCTTTCTGACAAATACACTTTTCTGACAAAATCAACAGGAAAGGTTTGTATGTAGAGTTTTTTATCCTTGGAAAGGGTTCCAGCATTCAGTCAAGCTGTGCTCTGTGGATATTTAATTTAGAAGGAGTCAACATAGGCCGCTTTTACATTTGGTTGGTGGAAAGGGACAGCCTAAGGGTAATTCAGAACAGAAGTCTAATTTAGTTGCCTCTAAAGCCTGCCTCCCCCTGCTAAATGGAACATAAAGGCCTTACACTTTCCTTTCAATTAACACATTGCAGAAGAGCTGCTCCTAATTCACTTTAAGAAAAATAGTTTTATTCACAGGTTTTTTTAAATAACTAGTGTTACTTGAGATGTATCATATCTGACACAAAGAAGCAGGACTCATCTGGAAAAGAAGACGGTGATAAAATGCTGCCAGAGAGTACAAAAATATGATATATATAGTCATACAGTTCACCAAGGAGTGACAAGTCCTTCCCAAATATATTGAAGTGAGGATTATAAAAGTTGAGAAACTTCTTATATCTGTGGTTGCCTTATTCACACTGAGGACTTAAACAGTAAGTAAATGATGAAAGTTAGCTAATGACAATGGTTGTTCCAAAATAGCTTATTGTCTAAGCATAGTTGATGTAAGAGAGTTAAGTAATTTGAAAGTCAGTACTGGGGTTGATACTGGAACCAGTGTTATTCAGTATGTTCATTGATGACTTGTATGAGGGAACAGAGCCACAAAGATGATTAAGGGCATGGAACATTCCCCTTATGAGGACAGACTGAAGGAGATGAGTCTCTTCAGCTTGGAGGAGACTGAGGGGTAACCTTATTAATGTTTATAATTATGTGAAGAGTGAGTGTCAGGAGGATGATGCCAGGCTCTTCTCAGTGATGTCCAATGGCAGGACAAGAGGCAAAGGATACAAGCTGGAGCATAGGAAGTTCCACAAAAACATTAGGAAAGACTTTTTCACTGTTATGGTGACAGAACACTGGAATAGGCTGCCCAGGACGGTTGTGACCCACTCTAGGTGATCCTGCTCTGGCAAGTGGGCTGGACTAGATGATCCTTCAAGGATCCTTCCAACCTCTAACATTCTGTGATTCTGTGATTCAGTGATTCTGTGATTCTGGAAGAACAGAAGAGCCCCAGGGTTTCTCATGTGATTAAAAAAAAAAGACGTTGAAAGCTGATGAAGGGAAAGACGTCTCTTTGACAAAGACACAAAATGGTTGTATTAAATTCATCTTATCCATCTGTTTCAGTGTGTGCAGGTGTTTTTGTTAATGAGTTACTGTGCTCCATTCTATTATTTCTGCATTATATTAAACATAGTGTTAAATAGACGACTGGAAACTTCTATCAATCTTATTTTCATCAAAATCTTGTCTATGTGTATATGTGTGTGTGTAATGTGTAAGGGATAGGAAAAAGGAAAATTTCCATTTAGGACTGTAGAGAGACATAAGGCACGACATTAGGTTTATGGAAAATTTCATTTTTCACAGGATACCTTTGGTCAAAATTAGATCAATTTAATTAAAAAATTCTGGAAACAAGAAGTTTCTCAGTAGCTTTGTAAAATGGACCTTCTTGTCAATGTCGCTTCTAGAAACATTAGGGGATCTCGTAAAAGACTGTGTTTAAAATGTTTGTCTCAACCTTGCTGGAATTGCCCGTGAAGAAGTTGCCTGCGAAGAAACTTCAAGGCTGCTGTTTGTAAGCTTGGACCACTGATAAGTTCTAAACAACAACTTCAGAGCCCAGCCCAGATAAGCCACGAGGCTCGAAGTCCTGAACAACAACTTCTGGACCTGATACAGCGACTATCTTGCAAGACCACCGGTTTGCAAGCCCACCAAGTGTAACTGCTGATAGGGTGGCTGCCCTGCAAGGCGAAAATGGGCTCTCCGGACACGTCTGCATGCTCCACTGATGCAGGCGACGCTGGGCGGGGGGAAGATCGCTCCTGACGACCCTCATACGCATGCTCTAACCAGCCGGAGAATGGGCAAAGCGGCTCTTGGAACACTATATAATTCCACCGTGAACAGCTATTCTTTGGAGATCTTCCCCACCGAATTGAAACAGGCGGACCTGTGAGACGTCGCTGGATCTGTGGTTGTAGCTATACTTCTTGCTATCTTGAGCTATCTTGAAGATGTATTTCAGCTGAGATTCAACGAAGGGTCAGGGAAGAGTAACAGTCTATGGGTAGGGATGTGGAGAGCTGGAAGTCATTTCACAATTTAGTTAAAATTTATATATAACTTAACTAGCCTGGATGCTTTTCCTTTTCCTTATCTTTCTTTCCTATCGCTCTCCAGTGGTTGTTAGTCAATAAAGGGTTTTACTTTTGTGACATCTGACACCGTTTGTGTCTTAATTTCACCTTTGCGATCAAAACGAATCACCTTGACTCTAACCCTTATCAGGTATAAGCGGGTCAAGACAGATCTGATGAGAATATTGTTTTTATTTAGCTTTACAGGAGATGCCCACATTGTAATGTGGGAGCTGATTCTGTGAATTTAAAGCAAGTCACAGAATTTGATCTGCAGTGGGAAGCATAGCAATTTTGGCAATGATAGCTCCAGATGAGTTTTCCTCAGGGAATTAAGGATGAGAAAAATCTAAACAGAACATGAATTTTCAGAGCCTTCAGATGCCAAACACCAAGGGAAACAGTTTAGGTTTTAGACAGTAGACTCTCCAGGCCTAGAAGTAGTCAGTGATGTAGAAGGTTAAGAAAATTCTTGCAAATATTTTGAGTCTGAAAAAAGAATGGATTACACCAAGGAAGAGCCAGAGGACAATAGCCTTTATCTATGAAACACTACTTTTGACAGGATATAGAGCACATTATTCCATCTAAGAACGTTCTGAATTCAGATAGATTGTTCCTTGATTGAAGATCCAAAGTTGTTAAAATCTTTGATGGTAAAGCAGATCTGCTGAACTCTGTTGGATGTATATTTTGTTATAGACCTGTCCTAAGAATCATCACTGTATTACACTTCAGGATTTGAAAAAAAGATTCTGGGTCTTCCTTTAGTACAGGTCCAAAAACTGATCTAAATAAATTAACTACATGTACTTAGGTTTCAAAGCAGCTATTTTTCATCCAAATGTCTGACACTTGTGTCTAATGTGTTCTCTAATAAGCTTAACCAGAAAGAACAGAAAGTGACATTTTCATTTGCTCCAGAAATAAAATACCCACATTGTTTATGAAGAGTAGCTGAGGGAACTGGCATTGATTAGCCTCGAGAAAAGAAGTCTCAGGGGAGACCTTATTGCTCTCTATAGCTACTTGAAAGATTGATTAATCACATTATTGTAGATAATCAATAAAACTATTACATATTAGAAGCCTATTTTTTTATCCACTGTGTGTTTGAGCGATTCAGGGAAGGTAAGGAGAAAAACAGTTAAACCACCTTTGTGCATCATACAGTAAATTACCCAAATTATAGTGAAATTTTAAACAGTTTTTGGACTGTCCTAGCAGTTGCTTTTCAGGAAAGAGGGCATTAAGATGATTCCTGAAGCCATATTAGGAAGATCTTCTTCTACCTCCATCTCCAGAATTTGAATGTGGAGCAGGATATGCCTGTGCCCTGCATCCTATTTTTTGCCTGAAATTCGCTACCAAAATCAACTCTCAACAGATTTGTTTCTTTGTTTCATTTTATAAGATATCTTCATTTTCAAAGAATATGAAAAGGTCTTATTGAAAGTAGAAATATATATTTTTTATGCAAAAGACTGATAAGAAGCTTTTAGAATTGATTTTCTTTCGTTTTCGTAGTAGCAAAATACCAAATGAGGAAATCTTATTTTGTAGAGAGATAATGATTAAACTTACTGTGCAAAACTTCACAATCAAGGTATGGATATATTCGACATATATGCCAATGGCATTTGAGTTTGTCATCTTCAGAGACAGATCTGTACATTCCATCTTTAACATTACTACTCTATTTCATTCACTTTCAAGCAGAATGGTGCAGAGCTCTTCCACTCTTGTCTTCTTAAATACGAAAGGAGTAGATACTTCACACATTGAAGTTCAGTTCACATTGAGAAAAGGTCTAGCACTTCTCCAGTAAATAATTAGTGGAGACAAAAGCGCTACTCACACTTTTTCTTGAGTCTTATGACTAAAAGTAAAGCTTCTACGACGTTATTAAAAATAATTGTGGTTTGATTTGGGTTTTTTTTGAAGTTTCTCCCATCCCTCCTCCCCAAAATGAAGCTGAATTGGAGACAGATTTTGCTAACATCTATGCTGAACACTGTAATAGATTGATCAATGCTGAACACTGTAATAGATTGATCAATGTTGCACTTATGTTTGCATGTGTCATTGAATTTTCCATGTGTGATTGATGATAGCGGTGGATGAAAAAGTAATGGCGCAACAAATTCTTGGATAACTGGAGAGCATGGACAAGATGCAAGTGATCTGAAAATTTTTAATGTGAAATTCTTGCCTTTTTTATTTTTCTTGCAAAAATTGCAAGGAAATGTAAAACAGTTACACTATGGGTCTTTGAAATCTTTGAGTTCTGTCCACTTCATTAATTATGCTATCACATCTTGCAAGAATAACTAACTTACTCTGTTATAAAGTACATTAAAAAATGAAGAGAAAAAGCAGAATCGTACTCTGAGCCCTTCTCAGTAATTACAGCCAAGAGACAAATTTCATAGTTATTCATGTTATGAAGTCACAGAATCAGAGAATGATTTAATCTTTTCAGTAACTTTATGTAACAAAAATTTAAAATACCTCCAAACACATTACATTAGCATGATATTTCTAAGTTACTTATCTACTTAACAAAGATGAACAATTTACTTAAAACATCCTACATATCCATATACTAATACTGTATACTGTATATAAAAGTAGCTAATCCCTTTGTTAAAATAAATCTCCAAAAGATTAGTTTCGTAATAGGACTATTAATTGATCTCTTGTTTCCTCTTTTTTTTAATCAATAAATTAGATAGTAATAAAAAAATGTATTAGTATTTCTTTTGGTGATAAAGCACTTCCACTGATAATTTCTATGATTAGTTAAGTGCTTATACAGCTGTCTTTCACATGACATGATTTACTGAATGAAAGTGCTTGAGTAGCAGACTTGGCAACTGTTTTATTTATTAATTAATGAATTTATAAATTTATTTTATTTAGTGAAAAAGAACAGTAAAGGTAAAATGCAATGCTAAATTATTACTGAAAACATGTTTCAAGCTTGGACTGCAGCTATCTACTACTAGGATCAAAGAGTCTTCCTGGCTGCATGATTTTGAGTCATTTAATGATTTCTATATGCTGCCAATAACAAAGGAAAGGTGTTATTGTATTGATGGGTTTATTTCTGAATCTGGTGAACACCTCTCCCTGGGAACTGGATTATGATGAATCGACTTGCTTTATGCAGGTCAGGCAATATCAATCAGTATTAATTTCAGGGTTTTAGTTAGAAGGAAAAAAATGGTTCAACTCTACTCACAGAACAAATGTGTCCAATCAGAGATAGAGAATATCTATGGTCTGCTAATCTCCTGTGGAATTTCTGGTCTTCTGTAGCAGAGGTGAATTCTGGCAAGAGGGATGACCAGCAAGAGGGATGACCAGTTTCCTCTCTTGCTACACTCGTCAGTTTTGAAGCTGTTTCTCACAATTATGGACTTCATTCCTTACTTATTTTTGTTTTCGTAGAAGCAACCTTGAATTTATCCACCGTCAGGTTATATTATTTTGTGGTCTTAATTTTCATTTAGCTTAAGTAACTCCCTTTTCTCTCTATTTGCATCCCTAGCTTAATTATGGGGAAAAAAATAAAACCACAAAATCCCACAATTTACCTTCCTTTCTAACTTTGCCTTTTACAGAAGAAATAAGTCCCAGACTTCTTTTTTTTCTTCTTCTAATGAAACCTTTCTTTATCATGTTCTTTTTATCAGGATTTTCTGCACTTATTCCATCTCAAATGCATGTTTCTTGAGTATTGGTTACATCATAATCCATTTGATACAGAAGAGTTGTAATCAGTGCTTTGAACACTGAGAGCAATAATACCTTATGCCCATGTTGTGTTTGCTGTATCCTGATTACATTTGTTTATTTTCATATCTTCATCAGCTTATACCACTTTATCAGCTAATATATCCTAGTCTTATTTCACTTCTGCTTCTATCCAATGAGTCCCCAGTTTCTTATTAGCATCAGGTAAATGACTAGACATTGTTCCTCTGAATCTCATTCTTCCTTTTCCATCCCTAAAGATTATCCATCCCTTCATGAGTAATATTCCAATTCTCTCATGTCTTGTTCATGCCTTTTAGATTCATGTTATAAATTAAGTATATTATCATACTTCTTGCATCAAGGAGGCTAGAAAAAGTTTTAATATTAATATGACTGGTCCCAAGACAGAGTTCACCACATTGTTAATTCACCAGTGTGATAACACCATATCTAAATCAATAGATTCATTTTGAGCTCTCGCTAAAAGTCTCAGTAGTTTTGTAATATATTTATTTTTTTGTGTTAGGGGAAGGAAATTAAGCTATGCTTTCTAAAATAGAGTCAAAGGTAGTACAGTTCTATAACTACACTTCCATTTCCATTAGCTATTCTACTTTTGCCTTGTGTTCAAAATTATCATTTTTTATGATATTTGAAATAAATAGTTTAAGTTAATTAAACAATACCTAGGTTATCTGCAATCTCAATGCTGTCTCTATGGCATAACAGCATACAACTCTCCTTACTTTCAAGGTCTGAAAAATCTATTATTAAACTCTATAAGATCTATTTTGAAAGAGGTTATGAATCTCTAAAATGGTAGTCTCATTTCCTACATGGTTAGATAAAATATGAAATAGTTTATTTTGATAAGAAACAGCCTAGATTTACACCTCGCAGAAGAATTTCTTTGTCAAGCTCAAGCTGAAACTGTTATCTCTATTTCCTTTGCTCATTTTTGTTCCATAAACATCGAAGGACTCCTCTAATCCTTCTATGGACATGAATATGAAAAAGATCTCCTTTTCATTATGCTGTAGAATGCAGAAATGCTATGTCTTATGTGTGGTACTCTGACATTTCAAGTACAAGCTGCTGAAACTCTTTTATGAACATATTACTTTCCTTCATACAAGGAAGAAAAGAAATGTAACGTTCCGATACTTTAACAAATCATAAACAGCTTTTGTGCTCATCCTGACATCAGAACAACAGGAATACAGTGATCGCTATCCATTTACTCTCTGACTATCTAATCTCTGACAATATATCTCAAAAATAAGCCTAAAAGCATAAGAAATAAATAAAATGAAATCAATTTAATTGATAAAAACTAAACAAAAAAACCCTCAACTCCTAAATATTTCATTAATTATAAAAAGAATAAAACATGTTCATACATATGTTATTATTAGACAATATGTTAAGTGTCATGGTAATATATAGAATGATCATATAATGCTATTTTTTCCAGTCTATATTGTAATAATTCATTTTAAGGTTATCTGGGTCAGAAAACTGTCAGCAAAGTGGTTGTTATTGTCTACACGTGTGATTGATGACTCATTTTAAATATGCCAGCAGCATGATTCTATCAGCAGTAGCATAAGATATATCAGAATATTTTAATATTATACACTCCGGTATTTTTGCTACTTTGAAAGAAAGATGATGTTTATTTGATATTTAACAGAGCAGAGCAGAATAAGAACTTCTACTTTATTTCATGTCATTGGTATCTTTAACCTACCTAGAATATCAGTAAATAACAATCTATGCAAACAAACAACTGTACTCCATAAATCAAGTTCATGATTTAAACTTGAAATGAGAGAAATCCCTTCCTGAAGGTTAAATAAGTAGATGATTGACCAAAATAAGTTCTTAAGAAAAAAGGTAACACCCAGGAGTATTTATTCCATCTTGTTTATTTTCATAGAATGTATTGAGTTGGAAGGGACTTACAGAGGCTGTCTTGTCCAAGCTACATGAAGTAGGCAGGGTCAAGTGGGTGGTGAGCAATTGCAGTGTGCATCACTTGTCTTTTCTTGAAATTACAGCAGTTGTGTACAAGAAATATACATACAAAAATCCTATTTCATGTGATATGATGAAAGACATAAACATGTTAAGAAGTATGTTAGCAAGAAAGCTGGTAATGTAAAACATTAATAATTGCATTCCTGTTTTCTGATTTGAATTTGTGATCATTTCTTGAACAATGTATCCTTTACGTGTCCTTTTACTTTTTCTTTCTTTATATGATAGAATTTAATCAGGATGGTTTATGCTGACTTCAGATGAACAGAGATTAGGATCCTTAACAGAGGTATTTTAGGTATTAATAGTTAAACTTTTGCCATAGGCCATTAATGAGATTCCTCAATATTGTTTTGTTTACATACAGAAAATGTAGTTGTCTGAATGTTCAAAGGGAGCTAAGATTTTTCAAAGCATTGTAAGAAATATTCTTACCTATAGTTAAATGGGGATATCAAGAGAAAAAAAAAATAATTTACATGTGGGGGAAATTAGCTACAGCAGAGTTAACGACGTGAGAAGGAAAGCTGGATTTGGCCCTCACTGTTGTTTTTTTTTTTTTTTATAAAGACCATATGTTTGCCTCAACACTGTTCCTTGAATATTTATTTGGTTATTTTCTTTCTGTTGTGCAGATGATTAAGAATTCTTCTTCAGTTCTGTCAGGTAGTATTCATAATTTGGACTTGTCATCAAATTTTCACTTGCTGCCTTCATTCAGTTCCAAATTTTGATGTTCCCTCACTTCTCTGAGCTTGAAATAATTAAGCAGAAAATAGTATTTTCCTGTGATAAATTCACAGAATAAAATGACTAGAAGTATTTAGAAAGAACTACTTATAACAGTGGACATTTTTCCTTTGGCTCTTTGTATCCTGAATACCATTTTTAGCTTTTAAATAATCTTGCAGAATATCACCACTTCCAAGTGGCACTAGATAACAATATATACAAATAAAGTTGTTCTTGTTTTCTTTGATTTTACTGGAATCTTGTCTAATGTTTTATTAGCTAAATTAAAAAATGTTTAAGAACGTTTAGCAGAAACCTCAGAATGAATAATTTATTCATCATATGCATGTCTTTTATGTTGGTTAAGAAAAAGTAAAGGTTTTTGGATTTGCCTGTTTAACCACCTTTACTAGTTTTCCGGTGACTCTTTAGACTATACATATTTTAGCAAATGGAGTGCTGCATAAGTTTTTTGCCATGGCTCTAAATGGAGAACAGAGATTTTCCATAATTTTTTTTGGACTGCAATATTAGTCACTTCACTTGCATGAAGGTATGTTGTGCATACCTTTAAAAACAGATATAAGGGCCTCTATGTTGATCTACAAAAAAGGTCAACAAGGCTTAACAGAAACTGTAGGAAGAACATGAGACACCAACAGTTTTAACTATCTCAGCTGAGAAGAAGAAACTACTTTTTAAAATCACGTTCCAAACACACTGAGTGACCCTATGGTAGGTTTATGTAGCCCTATATAAACCTTATGGAAATAATTCTCCAAAAACATGACTTGTAGACAGAGGCAAAGAAATCAAGTGACCTGTAATGTGAGATAAGACATTTACAGTATTAGATGGGCATTTTGCAGTGACAGTGCAGTATTTTGACTTAATTATGTTTTATTCCATCATGATAGAAAATTTCCAATTCTGGATACTATTCTGGGAATTAAAGTTACTGGAAGAAATTCTTTGTCGAAGACTGCAGAAAACGTAGGTCTTCTGACTCTATACGCATTTGCAAATACACAGTCTTACAATTTTATTGTCCTAGCATAAATAACAGGTATTTTATTTCTTCCATTTTTTGTAGTCATGACTAATGCATATCTGCATATCTGGTATTTTTTTCTGAAGTTTAATGAGTAGATCCTGCCTGTGTAAGACAAAAAAAAAATAGCATAGAAAGTAAGTATTTTTGTTACCCATTAGAGAATGTAGAAAGAGGAAATTAAGGGCTTTGCTGTAGCTTTTGCAGAAAGTCTATAAGTAGAAAACTAGGATCCATTTCTAAAAGACCATTGCTGTTGCTGCCACACTGAAATCACACAAAACATGTCAGGTTTTAAGACGTTTATGTATTTGCTGAATCTTTTCTTACATTCATGAAAGATTAATACCATATATACAAGACATGAAAAGGATCACACGTATCTATTAATCTCTTGTTTCAGAAGAGGAGCTAATTAGGAATAGATCCTAATTATGGAGCTGGTTGTGGTATGTTACAGTTTCTAACCATATTAAAATCACAGTTTTGGCGTATGTACAATAAAAAAGAGACCTCATTCATTCAGTGACTTTGTGATCATTAATTTTATTTTTTGTTTTGGCCCTAAAAAAAGTCCTGTGAAAAATGAGCAAGATCCTTCCCCTGTCCTATGGGTGTAGTAAAAGTTAATCAGCATTAAAGCACAGAGTAATACAACCAGGTCCACTAAAATGAAAAAAAAAAAATTAAATCAGAGAAGTAAACTGAGAATTTTAAAAGTAACATCTGCTCGAAGCAGATAGAGGATTGTTCATTCCTGTATTTCTTGTGATGTACATTTTTAGGGATAATCCTGAGCAGTTCATAAATTGCTTATTAGAACAGGAGAAAATATTTGATGTATGCTATTTTTATGCCTAATAGAGTTATTAACACCAAGAGCATGCAATTATTTTTTCAGGCCATACATGCAACAGTCAGTAGGATAACTAAAAAAAGTTACCTAAACATCAAGTTATTGAATTCTAAATTAATTATGAATAGTTGAAATAATTCAATTTATTTGTAACTCAGTGTGTTTGGAACGTGGTTTTAAAAAGTAGTCTCCTCTTCTCAGCTGAGATAGTTAAAACTGTTGGTGTCTCATGTTCTTCCTACAGTTTCTGTTAAGCCTTGTTGACCTTTTTTGTACATCAACATAGAGGCCGTTATATCTGTTTTTAAAGGTATGCACAACAGTACATTTTAAGCATTAGATTTAGAGGACTGTACTTAAATGAAAATTCAAATTTATAATTTCTAATATTCTAATTTCTTGACATGATATATTAGATTTGACATTTCTCAAATAAAAAAAATAAAAAAATATAGGAATGGATGTTCAATGTATACTTACCTCATTATATACTTTCAGTGACTACAGAATCAACATAATGCCAATGTTGTGAGTGATGCCAAAATTAGGAAGTGTAGAATTGTTAAATTTTACAAGTTAGCTACTAAGATTTTCCATGTCTCCCTGTACATTCAAAGTCATAAATTCCTGTAGTCATTCATTCAGGTGTTCAGAAATGTGGCCTCTAGTGAACAATTGTTCTTTATAAAACAGCTTTTACTGTTATTCATATTGCTTGTAACTGGAAAGAGTTTCTATAAAGACTTGAATATACCATATGTACTTATATCTAGTGGTTCCACACTAATTTATATTAGTTGATATTCTAACCTGTTAAAACATTTAAGATATGAACTGCAATCTCTCAAATCAGAGATACTTTTTAAAAATAACTCACTTTAAGTCCTTTCATATTCACAAGAACAACTACAGCGCTATTCTTGACATTTTAGTGAAAATCTTATTCTGATCATCTTCTGAATAATCGTATATTTTATCCTGACAATACTTATCTATAATATCAATCTCCAAATCCATTGATATAAAAATGTAGTCTTTTAAAAACTAGATTACTTGTTCCATCACTTTCTGTTAATTATATTTGAAACATGCTGTAATTGATCAGATCTTTATTGCAATTTTTAATATTTAGTGGTACTAATCACAAAGGCTTTAGGGGCAAACAAGAAAATGACTTCTGAAAACAGAAACTGATTATGACGTTTCAGTTGCTTGAAATACAACAAAACATGTTGTTACGTAATATATTGTTACCTTTTATTCTTAATCTGCTTAAAATTTCAACTGTTTAACCAAAAACTGTTTAACCAGTTATAATGATGCTCTCACAGTCTGAAGCATTCTTAAATGCTGTTTCAGTTAAAAGTTGTCTCTCCTAGTATCTCTTACTTTTTCTCTACGTTAAATTAACCCTTTCACTGCTCCTTGCATATTGACAAAAGTTTGGGGAGCATGGTTATAACAAGTTGTGAGCCTCCTGGTGACTTTTCCAGAAAAGCAATCATTGTCATGATGAACATTTCTTCCTTCTCTTCACCAGGCAGGTCATGATGTTAATGTTGACTATTTCTCCTTCCTTGTGATGAGGTCCAGTTAGGGTCATTGTTAGCCTGCAGCTCTTTGTTATTTTCAACTTTATTACATATAAGGCTTTTTAGTATGTGTTAGGTATTTACCTTTTCTTCTTGCCCCTAAAATAATTTTTTTCCACCTCCCGAGTTTGCATTGTTGACGATAACTTACCGTACATGAGCTGTTGATAATACTAGAGCCTGTTTTCATCTCTGGTGTAATCTGGCCCATATCTTCAAGACCTCTGCTGTGATCACAGTCTTGTGTTCCTTCACATGCATCATGGCCCACTTAGAGGACAATGGAAAGGCTGTGTATGTTGTCTTCTTGGACTTCAGTAAAGCGTTTGATACCATTTCCCACAGCATTCTTCTGAAGAAATTAAATCCAGTGGGGTTCCTCAGGTCTCAGTACTGGGGCTGGTACTGTTTAATATCTCTATCAATGGTCTGGACAAGGCGATCGAGTGCACCCTCAATAAGTTTGCCAACGACACCAGTCTGGGTGAGAGTGTTGATCTACCTGAGGATAGGGAGACTCTGAAAAGTGATCTAGACGGACTAGATTGATGGCTAAGACTAATTGTACAAAGTTCAACAAGGTCAAGTGCTGGGTCCTGTTCTTGGGTCACAATTCTGTGTGACGCTACAGGTTTAGGGAAGGCTGGCTGTAGAGCTGCCCTGGGGAAAAGGACCTGGGCGTGTTGGTAGACAGCCAGCTGAACATCAGGCAGCAGTGTGCCTAAGATGATCAAGAAGGCCAACAGCATCCTGGTCTGTATCAGAACTAGCGTGTCTAGCAGGACCAGGGGAGTGATTATCCCCCCGTACTCAGAACTGGTGAGGCCACTCCTCAGTGTTCAGTTTTGGGCCCCTCACTGTGAGAGAGACACTAAGGTGTTGGAGTGTGTCCAGAGGATAATGAAGCTGGTGAATTGTCTAGAGAACAAGTCTTATAGGAGTGGATGTTGGAACTGAAGTTGTCTAGCCTGGATAAGAGGAGACCTTATTGCTCTCTACAATTGCTTTAAAGGAGGTTATAGCCAGTTGAGTATTGGTCTCTTCTCCCAAATACGAAGCAGCAGAATGAGAGGAAATGGCCTCAAGCTGTGTCAATTATCAAGCACTGAAATGGTCTTCCCAAGAAGGCAGTTGAGTCACCATACCTGGACGTCATGCTGAGTGACCTGGTTTAGCAGTTGATTTAGTAGCATCAGATTAATGATTGAACTTGAAGACATCAAAGGTCTTTTCCAATCTAAACAATTCTATGATTCAATGTTCATCATTATTTAGAATCACTTTTTCCCCCCATTTTTCTGTATGAATAAAGGGCTTCTAATATTTATTAATGTTATGATATTAGAAGTCTTCCACGTTCTTTGTTTGTGTTTTGTGTGTTAGTTTCTTTGGTGTGGTATTTTTTGGTTGGTTGTTTGTCTTTTTTCACCCTCAGAGTTTTATTAGATCAATATCACTCAATCTTTTAATTCTTTTTCATAAAATAAAAGCTTCTTTTTTTTTTTCAAATCTTCTAGACAGTCATTGAAAACTGCTAACTTTTTCTCTGTCTGCATCTCCTAGCTTCCTTTCAAAAAAGAACACATGCTAGGCTGACTTTTTTCAATAAAATAACTGAACTCAGGTAGTAATCAACTTTTTGCCAGACTGAGTGGCAAAGAAACTTCTATTTATGTCTCTTCTAAAAATATTTTAGTACTTAAATTATCCTTGGAACTTTTCATGAAATCTAACTATTCATTTTCTTTATTATTTAATGTTTTCAGCTCTTCTATGGTTAGTGCATTTATTGTAAAATCTGTCCATATCAAAGAAGATATGCTAATCTTGCCCTTAGGAATGCAGAATCAAGAGCAAAGGTAGGAGATAACTAACCAGGGAAAAACTCAACCTTCAAAACAAGTGGTACAAATTCAATTTCTGAAGTGGAAGGTTTGAAACCTAACTTAATAGCCTGATTTTTAAAAATGGAGAGATCAGTGACTCCCACTGTTTTTCTATGAGCAACTATGAAAGCATAAGTTGAAATTTTAGCCCCAGATAAAGATGATGACCCACTATAAAGCAAATAGTGCAGCTGTTAACCATTGACTTATCACATCTTTGCCCTAAATCTAATATGACCTCCATAATCATCATGCATAGTTATCTGCATTTGCACTGGATTCTATCTTTTTCTATTTACACCATAAATGCAGAATTTACATTCTGTTTGTTCAATGGCAATGTCAGATAAAGTGATTCTGCAGAGACAAGTAACGGACTCTGGATTTTGAAGATAGCCCTTGTGGTAAGCAGGTGAAATCATCATTATTTATAAATTATAAATTATCTAAAAGTAGACTTATTAGTATAGCTCGCTAAATATGATTCGTCATTAGTAGTAGAAAATCACAAGTTGCATTGATCACTCAGTGCAGGGACTCAGGACTTGTCTGGGCTTTCCTTGTCCAGAGCTGAATCTTCCTTCTCTTAAAAACTTCCTGATGGCCAAGTGACTCCCAGTTAGCTTGCCTGAGGTTACTCCCTCTGACTATCAAATATGGTAAAGTTCTGACTACTCATGTAGTCACTTCATATCAAGTAATAAACTTCTATGTTAATTGGACTTGGTGGAGGCTATTGTGCAACAAATTGCGCAGTCAAACTGCAACTGGGCGTGAATGAAAAGAAAGCAGGATGTCATAAGAAAGCCTGCAGCAAGGGTTCTAAGTAAATTCTGAGACTGAGGAGAAAGGAATTCCCACCATGAGAATCCCTTCTACCAAGTGAAGAACTCAGGACACTGAAGACTCCCTCTTACACCGCATCACTTCTCTGCTTGGGAAAGACTGTTGATATTGACTGTGAAATTCAGAGAAATATTGGAAGGATGAGCATAAATACTAGAGGAAAAGGGTAGCTATTAGAACTCATTTTTTCCTACAACAGCTTTAAAATAATTATTAATGAGTCCTTTTGTATTCTTTTGTACTCTGAGTGTTAACATTACTGTAACTATACTAAGAAGAGTTGTTTCTTGCGTTTTGATTCAGCTGTTAAGATTTTAATTAGTCTAACAATAGATTCCTGGCTTCATGTGTGTATGGCTTGTTCCCTTAGTCTGTTAACAAGATTATTAGTGTAACAGTGATTACTGAGCAAAAGTTCATTTTTTTTAATTTTTTTTTTTTTGCTAATGAAAGAAATATGCATAACATGAAATGTACAGAATTTTGCCCAGGGTCAAGCTGATAATTACTTAGAAGAATGCCAGTTGTGATTGTTACTGAATTCCTCTTTCTTTTCACGTATATTTACATCTGACAATTACACTACCATCTAAGACTATCTAAACTAGGCTTTCACTAAGAAATATAATTTATTCATATCTTGTTAATTAGCTTGTTTTATCTCTTAGTGATAAGATAGATTTTCAAGTTTTTGATAGCCTGAATGAAAAGGAAATTTTGCACACACTATGAACATGTCATGGAACTCACTTAAACCATCTGCATTTTAGTAAGCTGGAAGTGAACGAAAGCTCCAAAATAAAAAGCTGCTTACAGAGAAAGGATAAGCCTGGGAGAGAGCATATAGAGTTTTTTTCCTTTTTGTCTGAGGAAGAAAAAATGAAGTAGTTAGAAGAGCTGAGGAACAAGATCAAAGGGGAATGAGAATGGTAAAGGAACAGTTAAACTTGCAGATAGAAGGATAAGACAGAGAAAATAAACAGAAATCTTCATGTGAATAAAGTACAAGAGTGTCAGGTGAAGGAACTGAAATATTAGATGTTGATGCTTAAGTTCATCGTTCAGTCAACAAATGCCAAATGACTGGACAACAGTCACCAAGGACTATGGATCCTACAGTTACAGTGAATGCAGAAGTAATAGTGCTTGACATGGAATAAAGCAGAAATTAAGGGAAGAATGGCTTAAGAACAAAATTCAAACAAGTCAACACAGCATTAACTCGCAGATACTTCACAATAGTATCGTGTACAGAAATGAAATGCCTTTTGTGGCCAGTAAAACTGAGTTTACTGAACTTTGTTGCAGTAATACAAAAAAGGAAATAAACAGACAGGAGATTTAACAGCAGAAAGTATAGTGTAAATTAACTCTGTTGATGAAAACAAGGAATGACTGGAAAGTTAAAGTGTGACTACAAAATAATAGACAAAACAATTTAGAATTCATGGTTAGAATATTAATAAAAAGGAGACTAGAAGGGCTGTGTGAATAGAATGAGCTGCTGGTCAGAGAAAACCAGCTTGGTAACAGAAAAATCCGAGGACAAACTATGTTGAAGAGTGGAAGAGACGAGTCATGATTAAAAGTCACACAAGAAATTAAAGGCAAGGAAAAGTAAGACTTGAGGGGCATTTGAGAGGTATTTGAGACCTCAGTATGAATGTGAAAATTACCATCAACGTGGATGAAAGTTTAAATTCTTCACTCATGCATTCCCTCAAAGTGAAAGACCTTCCACAACCCATATTGGATGGCTGAACTAAGTGCTTCTCCTTGCAAAACTTTAGCAAATAAAATAAGTATCAATTTGTTATGTATGGTGCTTTTGAATGTGAGTAAGAATGAAATGTACACTCAGAGTGAGTGCAATAATAAAACCAGTTTGGGGTTATCAATTCACACAGTGACTACATATTTGAGATCTCTAAGGCTGAGAGTAGCAAACATGCAAGCTAAGGGCCAAATTCCATGTAAGACACACACACAGATAACCATACACATAAATTTAGAGTCTTGTTTGACAGAAAGTAAATTCAAGAACACAGATGTATGTGCGTATATATTTCTTTGTAAAGAAATAACTTTGTAAGAAGTTTCTGGCAAAACAATATTTCAACTAAGAACAAAAACCCTGTATCTTAACTATCTTTTGTTAGTCCTTTGCAAATTTAGTAATCATTAATTTTATCCAACAGGGGCTAAAACCTCAAGAATTTTACTGACAAAAGAGCCTGGCAATATCCAGAAGATTATCCAATCACAAATCAAAGAAATTTACAGCAAAGATGAGACACTAAAGGTAAAATTCCCTGAAAGTTTAGGAAAAGAGAAGGAAAGTGTGTGAGAGAGTGAGAGATTCACTTTCTTACATGAATAAAATGAGGGGCATTATATCTGTTCTTAAATTTTGTGGTGAGTGGAGTGAATTTCCCTTCTCTTTCTCGTTCACTGTCTCTCTCTCTCCATCCCCTTCCCCCCTTTTTCTATATGCCAATCTAATACTTATACAAAAAATAACCATTAATTTTTAGGCAATAATTTTAGATTTACTTGTTTTAACCAAAAGACGCTTTTAATGTGAAGCTCTCTTTAGGGTGAGTCAGGTAGATGGCTTCTCTTGGGAGCAAAAAAAGAGGTTCCAGAGAACCCCTACTTTTGGAAATAGCATCCAGATCAAGTTGGTCAGAAGCTAGCACCTCCTTCAAGAGGTAACTTGCTAGTACTCCCTAGACACTGGGAGCTGTCCACATAACAACACTGTATAAGGGACTTTCTATGGCATTATAGAAGGTAACAATCTCCCCAGAACCTGACATTGTGTCCATATCGAGTTCAAACTCTGAGACACAGTCATTATGATGAATACACTAATCAGATAAGTTTTTAGAATATATAGAACAGAAAAACTGGAAACATTCTAAAACACTGCCATCTTGAGATACTTGAAAGAAAAAAGTCTGAGAAAGGCAGAGATTTTGCTGTCCTACATATTCAAGAAAAATATGCTAATGTTATGTATTTCTTTTTTTAATGTATGCTTTTTTATCCTTGTTAAGTTTCTGAATGCTGTTCTCAGCAAAACGAATGTAATTTTCCTTGAAAGGAAAATACTATCCTGTTTAATGTCTGGAATAAGTTCTGGCATTTCTTGAGAAAAAAAGAAACCTAGAAACTTTTAGAATATTTCTCTTTTTTCTTTAACATTACATTGAGAACCTTTGATTTTGTCCCTTTAAAAAATATTTTTTTCTTTTTACTTTTTTTTTTCTAATCATTTGGAGTTAAAGGCAGGCACATTTTTTGTAGTTTTACTTGTTGCTTATTTTCATGAATAAAATCAACAGAAAAGCATTGCTTACTGTGAAATGCAACAAGTTTGGCAGTAAAACACAAACTGCAGTATCTCACCTTCAGGGTGCTTAGTACCTTGAAGCTGATAGTCTGAGCCAGCTCTTGAAAGTATGAGTATGCTCTACCATTCTATTTAAAATAATCAAAATACTGGTAATACCAACAACAATAAAATACTCTTTCACTCTCTCTGTTATAATTCCAGTTACCGATAAAATAGTCAATGTTCTATTAGTAATATTAACATCTAGCTTATATTTGCAGTTTAAGCTTCTTGCAAGTTTCCTACCAGATATGCGACAATGTTTTATTTACTAACTTGTTCAAATCACATTGTACAGATGTACAGGGACTATTCACTTAATGTGATGAGATATAATCAAAATTGGCTTGGAATTTAGTGCCTATTCCAAGCATTCTAACAAGAAAAGGGACTACTTTAGGGACATGAAATGAAGATATTTGCATTATCATGTGAAAGTACAGAGAAAAAGATAATGTGAATTAACTTATGAAGTTTAAATACAGGGACGTGGGGATCCTTCTTTTGGCAGGATTTGATCAGGAGAAGTAACTAGAATACAACATTAAATCTTCATCAGTAAAATCAAAAGGAAGAGAATTATGACAAATATGTCTTTCTCTCCTTTTAACTCAGCTTCAGTTAAACTGGCATTTATACCCCCCGATGAAAGAGGATCTAAATGCCTTGGCTAACACACACACAAAAAATTTTCTTAGGGGTCAACCCTTCCCTTATCTGACACATTTTAGGTGTCAGTAGATGAAGCTATGCATAAATTTAATCTTACAGACAAGACCTCACCGTCATTAGCAGCACACAGGCAGGAGGCTGCAGAAGCTTACTCTAATCTCTTACGTTAAATAGTTTTTGCTACTTCCATGACCTTTTGCAGGCTTGCAGGTTAATAATCTTGATTACTTGTACTCTACCAATCCACAAAAGTCTGCACTGTCTCTTTCTATTACAGGAAATAATCACAAACATACATATTACTCTAGAGGGATCATGTAAACGTCTGAAGTGGCTACAACATACCTAACTCCGTACAAGTAGCAGTTTGCTTTTAAAAAAAAAAAGCTATGAAAAACAACTATTAATAAAAAAGAGCAAATGCAAAACATAGTCAGCTATCAGCCCACTGCAAACTTTCTTTCCCATCCTAAAAAAAATTTTCAAAAATATTAATGCAGAGTTGGGTTTTTTGTGGTTTTGGTTTTGATTTTGGTTTTAGTTTTCTTCCCTTGGCAGTTGGCAACCTCTACACACTTTCTTTTGTATAAAAAACTACTTCATCTTCATATTGAAGGGAAATTGTGGTCATGGTAGTCTGAGTAAGCATGAAAATGAAATCAGCTTTTACCCTTCTTTTTCTATTATACCTTTCAACTTTGAGGATACCTGAATATTTTTTTTTATCCATTCAATCACATGGATGCTCACATGTATATAAAAAAATAACTGTGAGAAAAGGGAAACACACACTTTTAGTTTTTCACATAAATGAACTGCAAAGGAAGTTCAATATAACAATGTAAGACCTACAGCTTTTCATTAGAGAAATCAATGTGTAAGCATTTTCTCACTGACATCAGTATCTCACATGGAGGTCAATCTAGCCAGGAAATCTTTCTTTTCTGAATTACAGAGTTTCCACGATGCCTCTGATCTGGAACAAAGCCAGCCCATTCAGCATAAATCTTAGACGCCTGTGGAATTTCACTCTTTAAACAGATAAATAAAATTTTAATGTATTTCAGCACAAATATCATTGCAAACTAGGAGGTATCTAGAAGATGTGCTTAGAAAAACTGGGTTTTTTATTCAGTTCTTTCTCACTGAAACTCTCAAGATATCACTGACAGTTCAACTCTCAATGCCGTAGCAGCTCCCATGTGAAACATGAGCTCTATTGCAGCTCAAAACCAGATTTTCCACAAGGCTGCTACCCTTTTCATATATGACAGAAGAAGAAGTAAAAAGCTTCAAAGATGTCAGAAGCAGCATGTATCTAGAGACTAAAAAAAACACTCGAAAAAGACAGTGCAATGTCAGTAGCAGTTCTCTGATACCAAACTGTTGGCCTCACCTTAAAAATGTCTTCATGTTTGTTGTAAATAAGATGCTGTGCCATTTCGCAACTATGTAGAGACACGTTTTTTATCATCTCAGTTAAAATGAACAATGATTTCCCTCTCTTTTGCTCTTTCTCACCTTGTAAATGATGGGTTCGAACAAGTCTGCTATCCTCCATAGTTCATCTAAAATTCAGTTGTGGGACATATGACAGAAGTAAATGCATATTGATTGACTGTTCTTCTGAGAAAAGTGCTGCTGTAGTAAATTACATAAATCACTATTGTTAAAGCATTTATTACAATACAAAAGGCAATTTTCAACAGAGCTATTTTACAAGGGTACTATGAGTAAATTCCTTCTGGAATAGTTCAAGGTACAAAACCTTCTGTTACAAGGACTAGCATGAAGTTTTTATACCATCTAATCCTGGTAAGATATTTTTTGTCCCCTCAGCGTATTTCTTGCAGTCTATATAGTTCTTTTATAGTAGCTTTTAGAATTTAAAATCTAAATTAAAATAATAACAAGAAAGTTCCATTGACTTCACATTAGGCTGCGCTCACACAGGTGTAAAATTTATGTTTGACTTTTCAAGTTATTCTGTAAAGCTTCTTGCAGAGGTGTGGTTTAGTGAATAAAGTGAATGAGGAAGACAAAGTCCAGATGGTGGGTAGTAACTTGAGGCATACCTCATGGATCAGTACTGAGATCAGTAACATGTAACGTCTAATGTATATAAACTGGGATGGCAGGGTGGAGTGTACTCTCAACAACTTTGTGGTAGACACCCGATTGTATTTAGTGGTCAGTACACAGGAGCATAGGGATGCCATCACAGGGACCTCAGTGGGCTGGAGAAATGAACCAAGAGGAATCTTAGAAAGTTTAACAAAGGGAAATGTTAAGTCCTACACCTGGGGAGGAATAATCCCATATACTGGTACCTGCTGAGGTCTGAACTGTTGAGAAGAAGCTTTACAGAAAATGGCCTATGGGACCCTAGTGAACAAGCTGACCACAAGCCAATGGTGTGTTCCTGCAGCAAGGAGGACCAACAGTTTCCTGGGCTGCATTACAGAGAGAATTGTCATCAAGTCAAGGAACAAGTTGCTCAGAGAGGTGGTGGAGGCTCCATTCTTGGGGTCATTCAAGAACAGACTTGACGGGGCTCTGAGCAAACTGATCTGGTTAAAGATGTCCCTGGTTACTGCAGGGGGGTTGTACTAGATGACTTTAAAAGGTCCCTTCCAGCCCAACACATTCTATGATTCTATGATTCTATGATGATTCTATTATATGTTTCTTTCCCTCAGCCCTGGTGAGGCACATCTGGATGCTGTATCTGGTGCTGGGGTCCCCAGTAAAAAAGAGGCAGGGACATACTGGATATTGTCTACTGAAGTTTGGAAAGATGGTCAGGGGCTTGACAACAGCACATACAAGGAGGTGTTGAAAGAGCTAGGCTTGTTCAACATGGAAAAGAGAAGGCAAAGAGAAGAAAATACTGCTGTCTTTAAGTACCTGATCAGAGCGGGGAGGGATTATGAACCTCTTTTTGGAGGTGCACAGCCACAGGACAGAGGCAACAAGCAGGTGTTGAAACATGAGAAATTTCTGTTAGATATTAGGACTTTATTTATTTATTTACCTGCCTACTTTATGTGAGCTTAGTCAAGCACAAGACGGGTAACACAGACAGGTATGTCCATTCCTGGATGTGTTCAGGGCTCAACTTAACCTGTCCCTCAGCTAGATGACCTAAGTAATCCTGCTTTGTTCAGAGAGGTTGGGCCAGCTGAGAAACAGAGATCCCTTGTGCCACAAAGTGTTCTGATTCTATTATGCTATTTTTCAGGCATTTAACTATGCATTCAAATTAAAGGTATAGGGATTTTGACTTTTACTGCTATGTACTTTCATGACTTAGCTGGCTTAAATAAGTTGCTGACAAAAATTTCTTAACAAACGTAATGTTAACAAGTGCTTGAAGAAAAGAGCTTTGCTTTAGTTTGTGCTGTAAGACTGTTGACGAAACCATTTAAAAGAATAAGCTTAAAATATTTTCTTGTTGAAATGGTTAGTGTGCTTAAGTATTCTTTGTAGCAACTGAAAGCAATAGCCTGCTTTAGAGTTTTTAGCAGTTATAGGAAGGATGATGCTTTTCAGCTCTCTTCTACTTTCAACAATAATAACATGGAAATTAATTTTTTCTTCTTTTAGGATGATAAGGAATATTTAATAAAATGACATTCTGAATTGTAGTGATAGCTACCCTACTACTAGATGAGCTTTTACAAGTTAGGCCTCTGTAATGAATGATGTAACGAATATGTGTAACCTCTGCCCTGTAGGTTTTTTCCTTCTGTTTATTTTGAGTCAATGTCAACTGTCTTTAGTGCAACAGTATGTCTGAAAATCACTGGATTTCCAGTACAAGCAATACATATCATACACCCTAACACCTGACACATTTCTCATATTCATTTATTTTTAGTCGTATTCAAATATGAGGAATCACATATATACAACAAATAAAAGGAATACAGAAATTATACAGTGAAAAAAAACATTTTTAAAGTATTTTGACTTAGCTTTCAGGAAGTATCAGAAATTCCTTACACACTGTTTGTTCAGATATTGTTATACTGATTACAGTAGTATGTGTGCATGATCCACTCATATCATTTGCATACAGCTGTAATTAAAAGTTATACAGGTGTGGGAAAGTGATAAATAATGATGTATCTCATGGTGCTCATTGGTATTCAGACTGGAGGAAATTGTATTTTAAGGTAAATATGTGTATTAGAGAAGTCTGGTGCAATATAATAAGACTTGCAAAGAGGTATTCGTAAAAGCAAATTCATTTCCATTACAGTCTTTTCAGATTTTTCATGACTAGAGAGTGATTTTTGTCTTTCCCAATGTATTTGGAAAGCGAAACACTGTAAGAATGTGAGAAAATGGAAAGAAACTTGAGTACTGACTACTTACTAGGTCACATATGAGAGGAAGAAAATATTTGCTTCCTTTGTTAGGCTTAGGAAAGATTCAGTATCTGTCCAACTATATAAACAATGGAACTAGTCAAAACTAAGACAGTTAATATCAGAAGAGTCTAAAGAAATGTCAGGATGTTGGACAACTCACTTGAACCAAGAAACTCCCAATTAGAATCCGTAGGATGAGTGTTTCCAATGAATGACTTTCTAAAATTTAAAGACAATTCTACTGCCAGAGAGAATATGTTCAAAAACAAAGGTTTTTGAAAATTAAAATATTTCTTATATATTTCTTTAAAGGTGGTAATATTTCAATTGTAAATACATATATAAGGTTAGTAGTAAAAATATAGATCATTGTATGTTAACATTGTCTACTGCTAAACTAAACAGAAAGTTTGTACTGCAAACGTTACTTTGATTTTATTTTTGCAATTCAAACACCACAATATTTGTTGCTTTCTTCATATGTAACATGTTGGGTTTTTTCCTTTTAAATGAATTTGGAAGTTCAATTACATTTGATTTTTCACAGTTTGTGAACTGCATAGGAAAATATAAAACCTAACTGATTATGTTGAAGAGATGAGACAGTACCACAACATTAAAAAAAAAAATTGAAATACAACAGATATGCAATCAGTACAATATTCGTAGTACCAGATTGACTTGAGATCAAATGACCAAACATGAAAATGAAAATAAAAACCTTGTTGAGAGAGTGTTAGAAGATAAGGCTTAAATTAAATTAAAAAATGTCTCAGGACAATACATTCATGTAATGAGCTACAACTAGACTTTAGAATTAAGAAAAAGGTGGATAGTAGTTCATGCATTAGGAGAGACCTGACAGGTGAAGAACAGTCAAAAGCAAAACAAAAATAAATAAGAAGCAGAGGAGAGACATGCCAAAAGGGAAAATTCACAAGAATGTATAAATAGACCTGTGATGGCACTTGAGGGCTATGAGACTAAAACTGACTGCAAGAGGACAGCTGCTGTCATTAATAAAATTGCATCAAGAAAATCTAAATTGTCAAAAGGTCTGAAAAAATGTCATGATTATAACATAACTTGTGCTTTGTGTTTATTCTCTTTAAAAAGACTTGTTTTATGAAAAACAAACAAAAAATTCCCCTCAAACCCCTAGAATAATAAAAAAGAAAAAATATGGAAAACAAAAATTATAAACAGCAGGAGAACTTTAATGTTTTAGCACTGGACTTTCATCAAAATAGTTTATCAAAAGAAACAAGAAGACACCAGGGAGTGAAATACAATGTTACTCACTGCTATGGATGAGCAAACCCTGGGGAAGTATGAAGCAGAGCTGTGGTAAAATAAATTGGCCACAGGGGTAATGGAGAGGATTGAAAAGGAAAGAGGCAATAATTTTTGTTATGGAAAGAGGCAACAATTGCTGTTGCAGAAATAAGGGACAAATCAGTTTGGCAGAAGCTAAATTCTCTTGCATTCCAGCTTGTCCTCAGATATCAGAGGGGCTGGGGGCGGCTAGGCTTAGGTTCTGAGTGATGCCCAATTCCATATTACTAATGTGACACGCCAACATGCCTTCAATTTGGTGGCACCCCTGGATTTACAAGGCCATCCTTCATGAGGGTGGCAACATACTCACACAGCCAAACTCTGTTTGTCAGTGTCAACAGGGACTCACACGGCCAGACCGGAATCAAATATAATTTATTGAAGCAACAGATACACAAATTTGTTTTGATTGCCGATGATAGTGACTGTCTGCAAAGCACGTACAAAAGTTACAGATGTATTACATTATGAGCACCTCCTAAAGATTTCCTAAGTATCCCGAGTCAGCACTTGGTGAGACCAAGTGTTCAGACCTTACCTAAAGTCGTCCCGTGAGGGGGAAGAGAGGCTCAGCCCGTCACCTGATCCCAGGAGTCAGAGATGGCCCGTGGCGCCATTTTCCCTGATGATGGTGGAATCTTCCCTAACATTCCCCCCCTCTTGGGCCATTTTATGTTATTTGTTACCTTTCAGGTGGAGCTTGAGTGACTCTAGTCATGCATATCTTTATTGTGATTGATGTAACTTTTCCTCGCTTCATGTTTAAAGGTATAGACTAGAAAAATTCAATGTGCAAGCTCAATGAGGGATGATCACACCTGGGAGGTGGGTAGCTTTTGGGATGGAGGTGTGTTTTGGTATTAGATTATAATGAGCATAGTTTACCCAAAGGACGGCATCTATCAAAAGATGACAAACTCTTGGCCCAGGATAGTAAATGTGCAGTCAACTGGCTCCTTGATGTCTCCAGGTTCATTTGTGTTCACAGAGCTTGACACAGTATCTCCACAATGTTCCATGCTCCGTGGCTTTTTCTCTTAGAGTCAGAAACATCAAGCTCCCTTAATGCTACCTTAGAAACCTTTGTGGGGAGAACTCCTTATGCACCAGCTGCACACTGTCCTGGAAACTTTCTCAATGTTCCATTATGTAAACAATGTTATGCAGGTAATTAAGTAATCTTAGATAATTATCTCACATCATATGCTGTGAGAAGGGTTAGGTTTTTGAGGGCCAAGTACTTGTGCAATATTTTAGCCAAGAAGGTTGCCTTGCGGTTAGAATTAAAGTTTAGACACACCATGGATCGGTTATTATTTGAAGAAGTTACAAAGATGGGATCAGCATTAGAAGATACAATAGCAAGAAAAGAGAAAATCAGATGCGGGCTAAAAAAATCATCATGAGTGATGGCAGAGGAAATTGAGGTTGTAGGTATCACTGTTAAAGACAGTTAAAGCCATATGTGATACCAATAGTTAAAATTCATGACTCTGGTCATCTTCCCTCACCCTTCCATCACAAAACCATCCATTCTTTTTTCTAATCATTCATCTGCAACTTCAGTGCTACACTCTCCTATTCTTAAAAATTAAAATTTAGACAGTTTATTTTATTACCAGATCTATCCCTTCCAGTCAAGGTCATCTTAGGTGTCCTTATAATTTGAGTTACTAGGGATACCGCTTCCTATCCAGGTAGGTCTTGTGTATCTTCACCTTTTCTCTTCCTCTTCATTCAGATGCTGCAGCGATTGGCCCTTGATGACACACTCTTGAAGCACAAAAGGAGACAGCCCAGTTTAAATTCACTTGTGTGACAAGAAATAGGAATCTTGGAATAGAACCCAAAAGATGCATTACGTCGACAGTCAGGTGCTGGCACCTAGCAAATAGAAAATTATTGTTTAAAATATTTGACTGAAATTGCTTTTTTCCCTGTGAATGGGAAACTTCACAAAAGACTTTGCATGAGATCTGCAGTCAGGAACAACAACTCTGGCAGTCAAAGCTCGTACCCTATTTTTCACAATGGCAAATAGGAGGTTCTTCAAATTCACGGTAACAATGGTAATCTTCGTTGTTTGTTTGTTTGCTTTCCAAGATAATTAAAGACTTGGAATACTTGTTCACGAAATAGAAGACATTTATAAAATTTCTTTTTTACCTTCCGGGACTCAACTCCATTTTTTTGTTGTAATACAGTGTCCTTAGCACCTGACCATAGATGTGTTGGCCAGAATGTGGGGGCAGTATTCACCCACATCTGCTAATATGTGCTGTAAACTATTTGAGATTAATTGGCCTTGGAAGAGTGGGAAAAGTTAATGCCTTAACAACAGTTTCAGGTTTGGGAAGATTCCTAATCACCGATGTTTTTTAAAAGGAAGTGGACCACTTATGCAGATTTTTCAAGACAAAATGGCAGTTACAGTTATAAATGTAAATGTTATAAATGTAAATGTTATAAATGTTACAGTTATAAATGGCAGTTACAGTTATAAATGTATTCCATGAGTCTAATAAATAAAACTCTCTCTCCTTTTGTGATAATTTGAGAAAATGTGAACCCTCTGAGAATGAAACCAGGCCAGTTCAGAACATAGGAAAATACTGATAAAAGCTTTCTGACTGGTTTAGACATCTGGAGTCTCCTTCCTTGGAGACATTCAAAACCTTCCTGGACACGTTCCTGTGTGACCTACTGTAGGTGATCCTGCTCTGGCAGGGGGGTTGGACTAGACGATCTTTTGAGGTCCCTTCCAACCCCCGACATTCTGTGATTCTGTGACCTCCAGAGTAAGTGACAGCTGAAAAAAAATTTTAAGGTTTGTAATTTTAAGAGGTCACTGAAGAATATTTCCAATGGAATTGACATAGTAAATTTTCTGTAGTCTAGTGGAAGCAAGAGTTTTGCCCTTTTTAATGCCTGACCTGTGAAGATCATGGGTTCATCATTTCATCCTTTGTACTTGGATACTTTTCAGGTAAAAATAATTCACAGAAATGAAATATAATATTAAAAATTTATCTTGGGGATAGTTACATATTGTAAACATTTAAAAGAATTTATATTTCAACTTCACAAGTGAGGTAATGTCACGGGTTAGGGCTAGGCCAGTCACTAATTGTGGACAGACACTCTCTAACACCCTCTTCCCCTTCCCCAAACTAGATGGAAAAGGGAATGAGTCAGAGAGACTTATGGGTTAGAGAAGAAAAACTAGAACAACTTTAAGAAATAGTGGAAATAATAGTGAAATGATAAAAATAAATTATATACAGCTATATATAAGCCTGATATTCAACCCGACTCCCTCCTCCAATAACAATCCCCATTGATGCTGCAGAGCAGGCGGGAGAAACTCTCCTGATCACTCAATTTATACTAAATACGATGCATATGAGATGGAATACTCTCATTGGTCACCTGTCCTGTCTATTACCCCCCGGAGGTGCAATCTTTTACTTCCTTGTGACCCCTCTTACTACCTGGCACCCCCAGCGTGGCACACAAGAGCCAGCAGTGGCCTTGGGCACTGTAGGAATAAGTATCAGCAAGAGCCTTTCTGCATCCCAGCGGTAACTGTAAACATCAGGTGTTATCACTGCCAGTAGCACACACTGTCTGCAAAACATGCTGCTAATTTCAGCCTTTTAGAAGAGACTGAGCTGGAAAGTAAAAATCACTAAACAGAACTGTTTTTTTTAGCTAAAACGACGACAAGTAACAATAACATTAATGTAATTTTTGTTTGGATTTTTTCCTTTGAATCTCAAGATTTCCAAGATGCTGTGAGATAAGCACCAAACAAAATCTACAGCAGGAAAAAAAGAAGCCTAAGAGGAGGACTATATCAGGGTTTCACCCATTCAGCATTCAATGTCAAGAAAAGAGAGCCTGATCAAGAAGGAGAATTCTTACACTTCTTAGCTTGTAAGAATCCAGTTTTTACACTTCTGGGGGGAAAAAAAAAAAGTCCACACCTTTACTGACACCATTGAGTTGCCTGTCACATTTATAAAGCGGTCAAATTTACTTTTCTTTTCTCTTCTCTTTTTTTTTTTTCTCTAAGATGCAATATTGATTTTTTTGTGTTAAGGGCAGCTATGGTTCAGAAATGTTCTGCTTGCATAGCCAATCAGTTTGCTTCTGACACATATCTTTGTGCTTCAGTTGCTCTATCAACTGGCTTTGAATGATGACAAGCAACCTGAAAAACTGTTTATCTACCTATGCAATCTGTCTTCTATAGTGGCTGACCATTACTGTAACAGACAGGTTTTGTATCTATTTTGATGATACATCTGTAGATGTTTAACAACTTGATTGACAGGAGGGTCAATGAGTAATCCAGCTATCAGTCTTCAGCTTCTAATCAAATACAAATATCACCTGAGATTCAAGCTCAATAATTTTCCTACCAACAAAAATATGCAGAAAAACTGAAAATAAGCCAGCCCTTGAAGGTGTCCAATCACCTGCATAATGAAGAGCACTACATAGTGTGGCAGGTATTTCCTCCCCCCAGCTAAGCTGTTGCTAGGCAGATTCCAGGGAATCTGCCTTCCTGGGGTAGTCCAGACTTTTCTAGCTGGTCAGGACTGTCCCCCCGGGGAGGTGGCCCAGCAGCCAATGAGAAGCCGAGATGGCTATGATTGACCACAGTCATCATTGGCTAGGTTTTAAAAGAGGGCTTTGCAGTGGCCATGTTGGAGTTACCTCGTGGCAGTGGCTGGAGGAGGTGTCCCGCTTGGTCTAGGGGATCCCTAAGCAAGGTCGACCAGGTCAGCATGGGAACCCCCACCTGGTAAAGGTACCCCCTGGCAAGGTTAAAAAGGAGAGTGGGAATCCCCTCTTTTATGGTACCTTAGTGAAAACAATCAAGACGAGAAAGGGAACCCCCGGCTTGATTGTATGACAATCTGGATTATCATTCTTTTGTCAAGGGCTAGTGCATGAGCTTGATCTTTGTCTCAACCGATAGAGAACCTTTAAATTGGTGGGGAGCTGTAAATAAATTTAAATTTAACTATACGTGTGAATTTATTTTTCGGATATGGGCGCGCTCCTCACCTCCTTCTTTACACATAGGTAGGGCAGTAGTCATTAGAATTATTCTCTTTAAATAAAGGAATAACAGAGATTTTGCATAATACTTTATAGAGTCATTGTAGTGATTTTCCTAAGGGTAAAAAAGTAAATAGACATAGAGAAAAGCATGAAGGAAAAAATAAAGCAAGTGAGGAAATAAATCATTATTCTGAAGTGAAATTAAGTATGCCCAAACCTCAGATTATGAGGCAGAGAAATTTGACCTGTAAAGGTATCAATTACAAAATAAATCCTGCAGTCCTAAACCAAAATTTAAAAAGACTGAATCATGAAGTAAAAATCTTGATAGGAGATACCGAATATTAACTGCAGAGCTGGGTAAAATTTTCCTAAGTATTTAAAACATCTGCATGAAGTAAAAAGACAACACTGTAGAAAAAAAAAATAGAACCTGGGAACCCAAATTGGTGTGCAGACTTTACCCTTTCTTTTGTGTCCTCTCACAGAGCTGATAAAAACTTACTGAATGCAACTGGGAGAAAGGGGAAAGCAACTTAGAATAAATGGCTGTGTCTTGGGCCCTATCTTATGCTTTAGATAAAGTCCATTCTGTAGTATCCTGTGATTTTCATTTATCTGCTTATGATCTTGCAATAACCCATATTTATATAAATTTCTCATTCTATATAATTGGGATATTTTGCACTTCGCATCCAATGCAAATGGAACATGAAAGGGCTGTAATTACAGTATTTAGCTCTTAAGTGTAAAGTAATTTGCATTTGAATGTTTATCTTTCACAAATACTTAGAAATAAGCATGTTTTTGGTTTATGTGATTGATACTACTAAACAGATAATCCAGTGTTTAAAATCTCAGTATCCTTCTTCACACTGTCATAGTATTTCCTGCAGGTGTATTGCTAGTGCAGTCTGATGGATCAACACAGAATGCTAATGGAAGGCTGCAAGGGCAAATTCCATTTTTCCATTATATATTATTACACAGAAAAGCAGTTTGAGAAGATCTGGTAGGTTTTTCATCTTCATGTTACATAGGAAGAGATTCATTAATATTTTTACAAAGCCTGAGTATCTCAGCAAATTGTGGGTGTTTTCTTTTCCTCACGTGTATCATTGCACACGGTGCATGGATTTGCTTCCCCCCAGGTGCAGAACTTTGCACTTCTCCTTGCAGAGTGTATGTCAAGGTCCTTCTGTTTGGTAGCAGAACCCTCTGGTGTATGGCCTCCAGTTAGACTTTGCACCACTGCTTGCCACATCCTGGGCTCGGCCATTCCATCAATTTTCAATTCACCTCATTGTCTGCTCATCCAGTCCATATATCAACAGCGTATCCATGAGGATCTTATGGGAGATAGTATCAAAGGGCTTATGACGTAGAAATATACAACATTTACTGCTCTCATCTACCAGGTCAGTCATAGGAAGTTTACCAAGTTGGTCACGCAGATTTATGCTTGGTGAAGCCACACTGACTGCTCCCAATTATTTTATTTTCTCATCCTTAATGTGCCTAGAAATGCTTTCCAGGATAAACTGCTTCGTCACCTTTCCAGGGACTGAGATAGAGACTGACTGGCCTGTAGCTCCCCAAGTTTTATATCACTTTTCCCAGTCATTACGATCAATCAAAGATTATTGAGAGTAGCCTCACAATGACATCTGCCAGTTCCCTTAACACTTGTGGATGCATCTCATCAGGGCCCATGGACTTCCGTATATCTATTTTACTTAACTATTCACTGTCCTGATGCTCTTCCACCAAAGGCTCCAGCCTTTCCACTTGGTCTCTGGGATCTGGGTTTCCTAAAAATTATCTTGCTAATAAAAACTAAACAAAAGAAGATCCTCAGTACCTCAACATTTTCCAGGTCCCCTGTCTTGTTGAGCAATGGGCCCACATTTTCCTTAGTCTTCCTTTTGTCACCTATATACTCATAAAAGCCCTTTTTTGTTTGGTTTTTTTTTGACATCTCTGGCCATATTCAGTTCCATTTGAACATTAGCTTTCCTAGCTTAATCTCTGGATGCTCAGGTTACCAGTTGTTGCTCGCTTCCTATGCGTGTAGGCTTCCTTTTCCTCATTGAGTTTGGTGAGGAAATCCTTGTTCATCCACACAGGACTCTTGGTACTTTTGCCTGACTGTATATTTGTTAGAAATATTTGTTAGAATTGTTACATACTGTTAAACATCAGTTCCTACAAATAGCCAAGCTGCTCATGTTTTTTGGACTTTATTCTTTCTGGACAACATTTTTTTCATATGGAACATTTAGGGAAATTTTTTTTCAAAGTTCAGTTCTATGTTGTTTTAGGGTTTTTTTTAATAAGATTTTTCTTCCATTGGGAGAAAACTACTCTCAGTAGTTTAGTCATTCTTCCTTCAGGTGGTTAAAGAAACTATCTGCACAGAACTAGAACCATGAAAATCCTATAGGATTAGATTCTTTATAAAAAGTTAATAAAATATGGAGAAACCTAGTAGGATTTTAAAAGCGGGATTTTAAATAAGATGATGAAATGGAGAAGCTTTTGTAAGTGATTAATCTGTTTTATTATTGGATATTATGGAATCAAATGCAGTTTGTACTAGGTGTACAATGACTCAGTTCTGCTGAAATTAGAGTCTATTATTCTGTCTGTTGTCACAGGGAGAAAAACCGGCAGTGAGCCTGCAGGTACTTTTAAACGTGTTTGTTCAGCATGAAAGAGCTGATATAAAATTCAGTGGTTACAGTGCTGCTTGTGTATGTTTGCCTTTTGGAAAAGATAGACTATATCCAATTACAACTTTACTATGATGCTCATCTTCAGACAAGGCATGAAAATCTGTAACCACAGCAGCGTCAGTGACAGAGTGAGTAGTTTAACCTTTGTACATGAATGTTCTCTTACACTCACACCTCAGAACAGCCGGCTGGGTATCAGATATCTTAATCGTTTGCTTCTATGGATAAAGAACAGTCATACTGTAGAAGTGATATGCAGAGCTGGCAGCAGCAGCTCTAGTGAAAAAAGCCTCTTCAGGACTTTTCACACCTATCTTTATAAAGCGTAGACTTACTAGGAGGCATGGAAGAGACCTCATATACTAATAAGGCCCATGAAGAAAACCTCTAACAATTCAGCAGACATTTCCTCCCTTTCTCCTCACTCATATCAGTATCATGTTTACAACTCTTCTACCTAGAAATGTTAAACTATTAAAAATATTTATTTTTAAGAGATTTTTCTACTTACTTCTAGAATCCTCCACATAATTTGCTTGAAAATCTTTGACAGGGAAAATAAACAACTAGAATCTGATTTTAAGAAGAGTTGAAAAAAAATTATAATTTAGTTTTAAATATATATTCACCACACGGATTTTGATCAGAGTCCAAATCTGAAGTAAGTGTTTATGACCACCTTCCCTTTTAAAATGTGTGTCATAATGACATATCAGCTATGGGATATTACACGCAGTTAATATTTATCAGAATAGATGCTTCTGTCTGGGCTACAGCTTAGAGTCAACGTGGGCAGTAAAGGATGACATCACCTAGACTGGTAGGATGCTCTCCTGGAAGGTGGAAGAGTTTCATTAGAATCTCACACAGAAGAAAGAATTTAATGCAACGACCTTCACGAATAGGCTAAGTTTTTAGAGATAAGTGCCTTTTCTCTGTTTTTAGAAACAATAAAGTCACAACTCTTGTTTTGGAGGAGGGATAGTTCCTAAAATTTGTGTTACGAAGATCCTAAGCATAACTATATAATTGGTTGCTTGTGGCTATTTTCCAACACAGAAGAAGCATTCTGGGAGAAGGAGCTGGCTGTGCAGCCAGCTGCGGATGTTGGTTTGTATTTCCCTTCTAGCCCTGTCAGGGATGGACTGGTGGCTAGTATGGAGCCAGTGGCATTTGAATTGAGTTTTCCTGAGACATATTTTTCATGTGTTTTTTTTCCAGTTCGATGCACCTAACATAATAAAAGAGTGATGCCTTTGATCAGTGGGCACTAACAGCATGTGTTGCCTTGGGGCACAGCATGAGGGCATGTTGTGACATGTGAAGGTGCAAGTCCCTTTCAGACAGTGGTAGAGGACTATGCCAGGTGGAAGAAGTCATGCATGACACATTCATGCTGTGTGTTTGGGACAGACTGGGGAGCAGCTATTCTGTCAAATCTGACATTATTTTTTTTTTGGAAGGAAATAGCTGTCTCACTCCAAGGTGGATCCAAGGGCAAATGAACACAGACACATGGGAGAAAATGGGAGCAAGGCAAGCAGAGAGTGCAAAAACATAGCCAATGCCTATACCACTGAGTTAAACATACTGGGTCTACATACCATTACACCATATTGAGTTTTCTGAGAACAAATGCTCTATTTTTTTAGCTTACTGTAAAACGGAATGCCTCCATCAAAAGTTTTGGCCCTTGAATTTCACTATAACAGTACTATGTTATACTTTTATATCTTAAAACAATGGTTCAGAGGAAATAATATACTGAAGCACTAAATAAACAACTGATTTTGAAATCTGAAATTCACCATTATGCTGCATGATGTTTGTGTACAAACAAAATGGGTAGTAAAAAAGAATCTTTTGACAGAAAAAAATAAAGCATTATTTTTTCTTTGTATGATATAAGAATAAATAATTCTACACAGAGTTATCAACTGCTTGCTTTAATAGCCTCCTTTTCTTATAGGTATTGTAAAAATAAAACCCCAAACCACTAAAATCCAACAAAAACTTCTGAGTTTAACGAAGTACTAGAATAGTTAAGTCCCATTGAATTCAGGGAAACAGAAAATCAAGGTAACAAAATTTTGAATTTTCAGATGTTATTGTAGATCATTTGCAAATTTCCTAAATATAGGACAAAGAAAAGTCTCTCTGAACTTGGATGAAGTTTGAATGAAGTTTGTTTGTAGATCTGTTTTCTTAATAGATATAATGACAAGCTTTACCTTTTGTTTTCGTTTTTACCTGTGTGGTGGTTTGGCCGTGACTGGAGGCCAGGAGCCCACCAAAACAGCTCTAAGCAAAGCTGAACAAAAGATTATTGTGTAGGTCCCAGCAGTGGGCGACACCCAGCTGCTTCCCAGGAAACAGGGCTTCAGTATGCGTAGCGGTTGCTCAGGAGGACCAACACAGCCCATGAATGCCCCCACACTTCCTTCTTCCTCCTCGCTTTTATAACTGAGCTGACATCATGTGGTATGGAATATCCCTTTGGTCAGTGTGGGTCAGCTGGCCCAGCTGTGTCCCTTCTCAAGATGTTGCCCATCCCTAGCCTACTGTTGGGAGAACGTTGGAAAACCACAGCCTTGGTGCTGTGTGAGCACTGCTCAGCAGTAGCCAAAACACTGAGGTATCACCAACACCTTTCTAGCTCCCACTATTAAAACAAAGCACTGTGA
>NW_009701732.1:68521-85142 GCF_000703405.1 Apaloderma vittatum
GAAAATTATCTCTATTTCAGCCCAACCTGATACATTGTATTTCATATTATCATTTTTCCTTGTCGCTTAAATGAAACTCTCAGGCAGAATTCAAAAAAGATACATAACCTTTGTTTTCAAGCTGTGGAATCATTCTGTTATAAAAGAAGAATTTATACTATAATTTTATGTGAATTTTACATTAAATACATAACTAAATTAACACTACTTCATACTTTTATTAGATATTGAATCTAAAGAACATTCTGACAGAATTTACCTAATCCAAATAGTCTTTTGCTGACATCAGGTGAGTGCATTAGTGAAAGTAATGGTAAACTTTCACTATCTTTTGCAATAAATTTTAAGGAAATCCATTATAAATTCTTGGAAAAAAAGATTTATTATTTTTTATTCTTGGTAATAAGCTTGTATAGTTATATATTTGTAATTATTTTATCATCCTTCTATTCAGTGTGCAATTTCACTAGGCTTTCTGCTCTTCAAGAGAATTTCGTTCTAATTAATCACAACGTAATTTTGTTTTCAGATAACTTCATTTTTGTGTACACTCCCCTCTTCCATTATTATTACTGACATTACATTATTATTACTTACATTATTATTATTATGGTAGAAGATTAAAGAACAAACCAAAACTTGTTTTTTCTTCGAATTCTAGTTCCAAATTAGGAATATTCCCAGCTCTATCCATCATTCTAATGCATTTTGTCATACTATGATTAAGTGAATTTACATTGCTGTGAAAATGGCTTGGGTTATGGAGGTATCATTCTTCCATCTGGTCCTTTCAAACTCATTTTCATGTTCTGAATTCTGCTACACCTTTTTCTTTTTTTTTTTTTTTTAAACAATCTGCTGTCAATCTATCTTTTCACTTCTTTCTCGTTTGGTAATTTGCATTGCTAGATCTGGACAAACAGCAATATACCTGATAAATCTCAAAAGTAAGAAATAATAGGTCTTTAAAGTATCTGGATGTATAAACACCAGAAGGAATGATGGAAGCCTGTATTAATGGCATATATCTATGCCAAATAGACTAGCAGGTCAATAAGATTACAACACATCCATGAGCACCTTCTCAGGACACAAAGGACTGTAGTTGCTGAGGCAGGATGTAAAGACTAAATACTGTAATGTACTGAAGATTACAAGAAAGATATATCCAAAGCCAGAACATTATCATCAATTCAAGAAGAGCCAAGGAGGTGCAATGAAAACTTAGTTAATGCCATCATCTGCCCTGCATTTCATTGTAAGGGTATCTGCACAGATCACCTGAATACATTTATCACCATGCCTGAAGGCCAGACAGATCACTTGGCTATAGGTGCCTTGGAGTCTGAGTACCGAAAATACTGAACAAATGACTTAGGCACATGTTTCTTGCTGTGTACAAGTGTGTTGGTTTGACAGTGTGAGCAAGTGAAATCACTTAAAATAGATGTGTTCTGATCTGCTAAAACTGAAGAAATTTTGGCCAACATCCTCTACTTTCACTTCATGCAGCTTTCTGTCAGAATTATGCCTTCGTCTCTACCTGTCTGCTTGTCCCACTCTTCAAGTCTCCAGCAGCTCAGACTGTGGCAGTTACTTGAGAGCCTGAAGGACCTAAGCACAAACCTTTACATTCCTTAGTTTCTTGGAAGGCTGTTATGGTAATTTTTTTTTTTTTCTTCTTCCACACTGTATCTGATATGCATGACATTAGTATAGATCTGGGGAGCCGACAGATGAAAAAAAAAAAGAGGAACTTTTGTTTATGGCTATTTTAAAAAAAAAGCCTTCTGAGTTACAAATCAGGCTGAATCCAGTCAAAGATGAACTGAAAGAACTTGCATAGCACTCCTCAGCATTTTTTATATCTAGAATAAGTCATGCCTGGAGAAAAAGGTGGACTTGTGATTTGAATTTTGTTAGGAAAATGACACTGGTATTAGGAGGAAAGAGAGAAGAAGTTTGCAGCTTACTGCCCTTTCCCCTTAGTTTGTATCAGAGCTACTTTCCTTCCATGGTCAGATGCTTAGCAGACAAGTGTGGGGCCTGAGAATTTTCCCGAGGTTTTCTCAAGTGTGACGGGCTTTGATTGACCTGACCAACCAACCATCAAGGAGAACAAAGTCACCATTAGTCTCCAAAGTCAATTAGTCCCCATTTTCTCTAAGCCCTTTTGCAATGAGATATCCATACTTGAGGTGCCTCTTAAAACACACTGCATTGACAGCTGCTGTAACTACACACTCTATGTATCAGCAGGGCTACCTGCAGGTATGTCAGCATCAAGATTCTTAAAACAAAACATCAGGTGAAATATACAAAACAATAAAAAACATCAAACCAAACATTATTAAATATGAAAATAATTATTTTCAGCTACATTATCTTATTATTTTTATCAGAGGTTCCATATTTTTAAGTACAGAAACAGACTGATGTCAGAAAAGCAGTAACTCCAGGTCTACCCTCCAAAAACTGTTAGGATTAAAAAAGGATCCAGAATCTCTGTATAGAAGAAGCTGTGTTACTTCAGTTATGTTGCATTTCTTATTACGGTGAAACTTGCCATCCTTACAATGATAACTGTACATAATCATATGCTTTCCTTTTTTCAGTATTGAAAATAAAAATAAAAATAAAAATAAAATTCAAAATATATCCAGGACAAGCACTATAGTTGTTTACGAGAAAACAGCATTAAAATATTTTGAATAAAATAGATTATCTCCCTCTTCCTTCTTTTTTTTTCCCCTTTACGTATGAGCAGACAGTTTCAGCCCTTGGATTTTTCAGTATAATAAATTTGCAAGTTTCTATACAACCATTCTCTGATTTACAGAAAATTTATACAGAAGGTTTTGTATCAAAGCCGAAAAGAACATTCATTTTTATTAGCGTTTTCTATCACTTAGTATTCTCTGAGTTTATTATTCTCATATTTGTAATCTCTCAGTTCTCTACAGTAAGATCCACCCACATTAATGGTTTGGAAAGCAGACATCACAGAAGATGTTGAAATAAAATAGTAACAGCAGTACCTAACACAGTTGTTCTCCTCTATTTGTATTCACAGTAGCAATTAACTTCTCACACTCCTCTTCCTCCTCATCCAAAAATACTTATGTAGCCAAGAAATCATAATAGGAAAATACAAACTAAAATGTGGTGAAAACATGTCATTTGTCTGGATCCCTTTTTACCTCTATTCAAATTACCTTTTGCTTAGAATTTTGAAATCTTAACTTTATGTGCCAAAGATAAATATAGAAAATCCATTTCACTTGAGTTCCACTCTGCAGAACAATAAAATGTGATCTCTTCCAGTCTCTACAATGTCTAGAATGAAATGCCAGTATGTGTGATTCATCAGTACAGGACACTCTCAAAATTAAGGTGCCACACATTCATGGGTGAATCCTAGGTATTTGTCCTATTTCTCAGTTAGAAATCTTAAGTTTATCACCAGAATTTAAGGATAAGTTAACCTTTATAGATCTTTTCCAGTTTCTGGAAGGCTATTTTGCCACTTGAGTGAGAATATAAGACCCCATAGACACTTCAGGTCTTTGAAGCCATATAGATAAACTGTCAGGTCCCAAGCTTTCAGGATGAGTCCGCCTCACAGCAAAGAGCCATTAGCAAGCAAAAGAATCATCCTTACCATAGATAGCCTTTTGTTAAGACTAGACAGAGAGACAAAGAAAGCAATAGGAAAAGGAAAGATCACCACCCTTGGACCCGGCAATGACCACAGCACAGGCAGTCATCTTCTAATGGTGGGCGACATGCCCCTAACTGGCCAGGGTTCTCCCCTTTTATACACTCAGGTTCCTGCCACATCATGTTGTCTACTTCTTGTGGAAAATTACTGGGAATGGGTCTGGGGGATAGTGGGAGCTTTCTTGCAGCAACAGCTCCCAGCCCTACCTGCTACCACACTGTCGGGGTCTTAGCAAAGTACTGACTCACCCCTGCACCAACATGGACCAGTGCCAGACAGGTGGCTCTGCCTTGTTTAGGTTCAGAAAAGGCCCCAACATGGACCAGTGCCAGACAGGTGGCTCTGCCTTGTTTAGGTTCAGAAAAGGCCCAGACTCTTTTGAGACCTTTTTTTAGCAGTCCTTCACAAAAACAAATAATACTAATACTAATACTAATACTAATACTAATACTAATACTAATACTAATACTAATAATAAACACTGGAAAAGCCCACAAGTTTAATTTGGGCCAAAGTCATTTGCGTCACCTTCTTAATCATTCTCCAGAATGCAGGAATTTTTTTTCTTATATTCTCACAAAGTGGGTATGAAATATAACACCAACAATATACTTGAAAAATATTATTGCATTAGTAAGGAAAATCAAGTCCTATTTTTCTACTTATTGGTTATCATTTCAGTGTTGGCAAAATAAGCAACATGGCTTTCTACTTTAAATGTTACATACAAGATCTCTGGCAGATGGGTAGTTGACCACAAGTTGAATTTCTGTTGTTGCTCTTCTAGCAATGATTGCTATATGTAAGAAATACACTGGATCTTGAACAGGTGAAAACTGTGATTAGATGTGTCACTCTTTAGCACTGAATCATATAAAGGCATATATAATAATAGGGTATGTAGACTAATGAATGTTTCCTTGTACTGATTTATTTTGTTCAGCCAAATGCAATAGAAATACAATGGAATTTTTCTTAACATTGCAAGAAATGAATGAGGTTCAAAAGGGGAAAAATATCAAGATTAAGGAAGACCATTAAAATGAATTCAGATTTTAAAAAAAAGATTTTGTTTGATATTTGTTCAATAAAGGATAATATTTTACTTTTTTAAAAACAGGAAAAAAAAAGCAGTTTCAATAACTGTAGGCATATAGAAATATGCATACGTAAAATATTCATATCAAGTCTGAAGAAACATATTCCTAAAAAATCTATTCACCTAGAGGTAAATCTTGGAGAATATTTACTGCTTGGGTCAATAAATTGTAATTTTCATCTCAACATATACAAAAACTTGTTTATTTTTTTAATTGAAATTCTTAGGGAATGATCATTGTTGAAAGAAAGTAAAATAGAACATATCTTGCAAAATAATAAAATAAAAATGTTAGAGCTTGTCATTTCCTAAAATTCAATACAAATTATAATGAAGGAATAATTTAGAGTTAAGTAACCCTTCTTTAACAATTAAAAGAAATTTTTGCTAAACTAACAGAAATTCAGCATTCTCATGGATTTGCAAGAATAATTTTGCATAATGATAATAAGACAGGATTACCTTTAAAGGACTTATCTAGGCAGGCAAGAATATCAGGAGGCCTGTGTGGATGAACAAGAAGGTCCTGGACAATCTTAAAGATAAAAAGAGAATTTACAGAAAGTGAAAGAAAGGCTGGGAAGAATACAAGGAAATTGTCCAAGAAGCCAGGGATCAGGTTAGGAAAGCTAAAGCCCAGATAGAATTAAATCTACCCAGGTTCATCAAGGATAACAAGAAAAACTTTTCTAGACATGTCAGTGATAAAAGGAAGGCTAGGGAAGATGTGGTCCCTCTCTGAAAGGGAATAGGATTGCTGATCATGAAGGATATGGAGAAGGTGGAGGTTCTCAAAAACTTTTTTGCCTCACTCTTCACCGGCAAGGGCTCTAGCTGCACTGTTCAAGTTGTAGAAGCCAAAGGAGGAGGCTGGGAGAAGGAAAATCCACTCACTTTAAGTGAAGATCAAGTTTAAGATCATTTAAAGAACTTGAGGGTGGGACCAGATGAGATCCATCTGCTGGTCCTGAGGGAACTGGCAGATGAAGTTGCAAGGCCGATTTCCATCATATTTGAGAGGTCATGACAGTCTGGTAAAGTGCCCACTGACTGGAAAAGGGGAAACATTACCCTCATTTTCAAAAAGGAAAAGAAAATGAAGGACCAGGCAACTAGAGGCCAGTCAGTCTCACATTTGTGCCTGGCGAGATCATGCAGCAGATCATTCTGAAGGCTCTGCTATGGCACATGGAAAATGTGGAGGTGATCGGTGGCAACCAACACAGCTTCACCAAGGGAAAATTCTGCCTGACAAATCTGGTGGCCCTTTATGATGGAGTAGCAGAGTCAATTAACAAGAGAAGAGCAACTGATGTCATCTACCTGGACTTGTCCTGCACTACATCCTGGTCTCCAAGTTGGAGAGACATGGATTCGATGGATGGACCACTCAGTGGATAAGGAACTGACTGGAAGATCGTGCTCAGAGAGTTATGGTCAATGGCTCAATGTTCAAGTGGAGACCAGTGACAAGTGGTGTCCCTCAGGGATCTGTACTGGCACCAGTACTATTTAACATCTTTGCTGGTGACATGGACAGTGGCTTTGAGTGCACTCTCAGCAAGCTTGCTGACAACACAAAGCTGTGTGGTGCAGCTGACGTGCTGGAGGGAAGGGATACCGTCCAGAGGGACCTTGACAGGCTTGAGAGGTGGACCCAGGCCAACCTCATGAAGTTTATCAAGGCCAAGTGTAAGGTCCTTCACCTGGATTGTGGCAATCCCAAGGACAGATACGGGCTGGGCAATGAGTGGATTGAGAAGAGTCCTGGGGAGAAGGATTTGAGTGTGTTGGTGAATGATAAGATCAACATGAGCAAACAGTGAGCGCTTGCAGCTCAGAAAGCCGACTATATTGTACAGATGCATCAAGAGATATGTGACCAGCAGGTTGAGGGAGGCTATTCTGCCGCTCACCTCTGCCCTTGTGACACCTCACCTGAAATACTGCGTCCAGCTCTGGAGCCCCCCAACACAAGAAAGACATGGAGCTGTTGGAGCGAGTCCAGAGGAGGGCCATCAAGATGGTCAGAGGGCTGGAGCACCTCTGCTATGAGGACAGGCTGAGAGAGTTATGTTTGTCCAGCCTGGAAAAGAGAAGGCTTCAGGGAGACCTAATAGTGGCCTTCCAGTATCTGAAAGGGGCCTATGAGAAAGCTGGGGAGGGACTTTTTACAAGGGCCTGTAGTGATAGGATAAGGTGTACTGGGTGGAAGCTGCAAGAGGGTAGGTTTAAACTAGATATAAGAAAGAAGTTCTTTACCCTGAGGGTGGTGAGGCACTGGAACAGGTTGCTCAGGGAGGTTGTGGATGCCCCATCCCTGGGGTGTTCAAGGCCAGGCTGGATGGACCCTTGAGCAACCTGATCTAGTGGGAGATGCTCCTGCCATAGCAGGGGGTTGGAACTAGATGAACTTTGAGGTCCTTTCCAACCCAAATCACATTATGATTCTACGATCACTAAGGTGGTAACTGATGGTAAAAGCTCACTGTGACCTCTTTTAAACACCAATCCTGCAATTAAATCATCTAGGAGGACCTTATATCCAACCAGGATTCCTCTCAGTTGCGTGAAACTGCATGTGTCCTTCTGTGAAGGTTTGCTGGCAGGATCAAAGCTAAGGTGTATCCCAGAAGATATGCAAAAGCAGCAAAGAAGCTTCTCTAGAACTACTTGCAGCAACTGTAACTAGCCTTGACAGTTTTTTATGTATAGCCTGTCCTCAACGATCTTTGACTGAATGAGGGAAAGCCCAGTTTACTCATAAAATATTTTTACTGAAAAAAAGGTGCCTATTAACTGCTTTTCAATATACTTTGGAGACTAAAATGCTTCAGAAATGCTCAGACACATGACCTCTTAGATTAGATATTTCTTTAGAAATTCAGAAATTCCTAAGACAATTTTCGGTGAGACTCAGAGGCTGTGGGATTTTGCAGTTTGGCATAACATCCACATGGCTGAACTAGTTTTTACAAGTCCATGTGAACCACCAAACTGAAACCCACTGGTCTGGAGGAATCATTAGTTGTTGTTTTTGTGGTGGAAGGATAGGTAATTAAAAAAATGTCAATTTCTCTGTACTTCATGGAACAAGACAGGAATATTCTCTTTGGTCTTACATTGAAAGGGTCCTCTTGGCTTCCAATTGCTCACAGGTTAGAATGGATATCCATGATTATATAAGCAGTGCTCTATGAATAAATTGTGGCAACACTTCATGAGACTGTGAATCATTTACCACAATTTTCAAAAATCTGCAAGATAGATGTTGTACAGATCAAAGGTCTGAAAAGATGAGTCCTGGTAAGAGTTCACAGGCAAACAAGAACAGTATCCTTCATAAAGTTTTAAATGTCATTTATAATTGCTGGGTAAACAAGTAACTACCAGGTGAATTTGACCCCTACAGCTTCTGCTGACTGATTTTCTTTTACAGAAGGATGTTCGGATTAGCTGCCCATCAATGCTCTGCTGTTCAGTTTGATCGCATGATGTACTCTGAACAGAAGCTAACTTCCTAGTCTCATCAGGTCATCTTTTTAACAGGTTCAGTCACTTGTGGTGAAGCAAAATGGTAATAAATCCAAATGAAAACACCCTTAGAAATGTATGAGAATTAGAAAGAGATGTGCCTGTATAATACATATCCTGCTGTCTTCTCATCTCTCTCTACTGTCTGTAATTATGGATCTGACTACGTTGTTTCCTATATCATTTTCAATTTTTATTAATTAATCCATGCTTCTATTGTAATTTTCAAACAAGTATCTAAAAAGTATATTTATTTATATCAATAATTTTACACGAGCATGGTTATTAATGCATGTTTTACAGTGAACTTCATGCTCACACTGCAAGGCAGAAAAAATAAAATAATAGGTGAAATCTCAATTTATTCATTCAAGGAGTTACAATATAAATAATGCCTCTGAAACATTCTCCATGGTGCGTATGGCACGTGTCAGAAACATGGCCACCCCGTAACATGACTATTATGAAATGACACTTTCCCTGCTTGTTTTCTCAGGGCAAGACAGACACTTAAATCTCTGTATCCAGGATGCCCTCACCTGTTTGGAAAAGCTTGTAAGAATTTTTTTTCTTCCTTTTATCCAGTACTAAAACTTATCATTGCTAAATATGACAAATATCAATAAATTGAAAATAAAGTCTTACTTTTCAAAACTCTGAAAATTTTATGAGCTCAGTAACAATAACATCTATTATCATAAATTCTAACTCTGAAAATTGTGGATTTATGTGCAACTAATGGCTTACTTCTCAAACTTGAACAAAGGAGCCAGAAATGCTAGTCTTTAATATTTATGTTGCATTGTGGCTGAAGTCCAGTTTAAATGTAAGTAAAGATGGAAGCTTAGTTTTTGAAATATATTGCTTTATAAGAAATGTTAGAATTAATGCAGTCTTAATTAAATTCATAATGTAAGTCTTAATCATCACTTGTCATCTTGACAAACTTTTTTCATTTCTGTCAAACTAAAAATATAACTGGGGGAGTGTTAAAATTCAGACTTTTCCTACTTCTTAACTTACATTGTGAAATTATGACCTGAATCTTCTGACACACTTTCACACAGAAACTTTGTACTACAAGATCTGTTAGGTGACCTCTTCTGAATTTGTTTTTATATGTATGTATGTACATAAGTATTTGGTTTAAAAAAAGTTTTCCAACTAAACCATACTGCAATTCCTCAAGAAATAAAACCATATATATCTGCTTCATGTATATATACATGTATCTACTACATATATGCAGCACTACAGACATACCAGTGAAGCCTTTACACAGTTAAAACTCATAAAATTAATAAGTTCAAAAGATATATATGAAACATACCCTTACCACCTCACCATTCAATAGAAAATAAAAATACTTCATGGGACTAGTGTAATTCTGTTGCATTTGTTATTATTTTCTCCTAAACTAAAGTGACTGGATCTAATTTTTCCTGTTAGTATGAAATCATTGTGGGAAGAGTCAAAAGATCTGGGAGCTCGTCTCATTACTTGAAGTGATCTTCAGTGTGATCCTGTCTACTAACATTACACAATTTACTTTTCTTGTTTGTGTCTGTCTCATCTGTACTGATAACAGGATACCTATGGCAGTCATTGCCCTTTCCTGTGTGTCAATACAAAGCTATGACAACTGAACTTTAAGAAGACTATGTGGCTTGGATAAAATGCTTTAGATAAAGGAAAAAAGTGAACTGTCAAAATGAGTCATTCCTAAAAATACAAAGAAACTTTTTTTCATCAGAGATATTTTTATTAGACTCTTGATTTGAAAATGACAATTTTACAGGTGAGTTTGGGCCTGGGATAAGGTGGTGTACTGGATCTGGCTGGGATTAAGTTAATTTTCCTCATAGCTACTTGTATGTTGCTGTACTTTGCATTTGTGACAGAAGCAGTGCTGGTAACACACTGGTGTTTTGGGTGTTACTGAGCAGTCCTTGCACAGCATAGAGGCTTTCTCTTTTTCCTGCTCTGCACCCTGCAGTGAATACAGTGGAGGTGGACAAGAAATTGGAGACAGCTGACTGCAGCTGACTAGTGCTCAGAGGTAAAAGCTTGGAGAAAGGAGGAGGGAGGAAAAACTCTTTGTGGATATGGTGTTTTCTTCCTAAATAACTGATAAGAAAACATGCTTAGGTTGTGTGAACTTGGAATTGGCTGAACATCTGCCTGCTCACGCAAAGTAGTGAACAGACTCATTATTTTGTTTTGTTTGCGCACATAGCTTTGCTTCACCTATTAAATTTTCTTTATCTCAGTCCAGGTCTTCTCACTCTTCTGATTCTCTCCTCCTTCTCACCAAAAGGGAGGATGAGAAAGGAACTGGGTTGATTCTTAGTTGTTGGCCAGGGTGAACCCAGCAGAGGTGGCCAGAATATATTGTATATGTATTTAATCAGATAGCAATTCTATCAAAGCAAACAGAACATTAGTATAAATCAAGATCCTTTCAATTACAGCATTTGTCATCATTGCTGGTCATTGTCTTGCTGACTCTGTCCCCAAATATCCTTTGCTGTCTTGTAAAATACCAAAATGTTTTGTGTAAAGTAAAACATGGAAAGAAATCTATTTCACAGAGAAGCAAGTTCCCTGTTTCAGTTATTATTAAAGAGTTTGTTTCATCCCTGTTACGAAAGTAGTCTGTACTAGCACTGATAGGTCATCTCCAGATCTATATAAGGTTTTTTTCTCTTTGTGCATCAGGTCCTACATAGCATCTTCCTCCTTTACCCTGGCAACATGTACTAACAAGATTGCTAGGGCAGTGCTTAAATTGCTCATCAGGAGCATGCACTTCCTTACCTTATAGTCCTACAGTCATCAGGGGTATTGGTACAACCCGTTTCGTAGTTCCAAGGAAGAGTGATGAGCATTTATCTTACGGGGTTGATCTGCAGGGCAGTTTTTTTAGGTGATGTAGCAATAGTAAATGAAGTACAAGACACAAGAGTTCACAAATCAGTCTGGAAAAGCCCGTTTTTTGTTGTCTAGCTTTATACTTCCACAAGCTAAACTTCCCTATTTTGGTTCCTATACTAGTCCCCTGAACTTTTTGCAAAATACAGGCACTGACACTTAAACCTAAAGACTATGAATGGTTCCTTCAATCATTGCTCAGTTTTGCTTAAGTTTTTGAGAACTGAGTGTTTACATTTTGAAATGCTTTTAAAAAAATACATATCAGAAAATATTGCTCTGAAGATTTAGAATTTAAAATATTAATTTTATAGTGTCTGTCTGCAAGGTTTCTATATCGAAAATACATTTTAAAAAAACCAGAAACATAAAGAATCCCTTCCCTGTCCCTAATGTGTTTGGGGTTTTGTTTTGTGGGGTTTTTTTTTGTTGGGCTTTTGTTGGGTTTTTGTTTCTTCGGCATTATTTCATTATTTTGTTTTATTGCTCTGAAAAATGTTTAGGTGCGTAACTCCTGTGCTAGTCTTATGTTCTGTTTATTGTAAAGTTTGGTGAAGTCCAAGACTTTTTGAAAAATAAAATTAGTAGGTTTTTTCCCCTCTCTTTCTATTTAATGATATTGAAAGAGACACATGTGAATGTGTGTGCTTCTACAAATCTGTTGCATTTTTTTCTTTTTCAAAATGTGTCCTTTTTTAAAAAATGTTTTATAAATCAAATTATAACAGTCTGTGTTATGATAAATGAAAAGAAAATGCTGTAACAATTAAACAGTTTAAAGCAAAATTAGTCATTACTTTTTGAGTGACATACATTATATAAAAGTATATAATTTTTCTCAATTTCAAAGCTCAGTTTTGAAACCAAAACCTTGCTTATTTGGACCACCCCCAAAAATGCTACTACTTAAAAAAAGTTAATCATTTATTACTGTAATAGTATCAGGAAACTGTTTTCCAGAAGAGAAGAAAAACAAAGTCATGCTATGTTATAAACTAAATTTTTAAAAGGGACTTTATTCTTTGGTCTGCATTTCTTACTTAACACAGCAACTTTTCTTCTTGTTGTTCTTTAAAAGCATCCTAACTGCTTTTATTTGATTAACACATGGCACAAAGTTCAGAGGAGTAAATAGAAACACAAGATACTCCTATATTGTCTTATGAGGATCTCTAGGTCTCATACTAACTGTTGTGACCTGTAATGAATAAGTACCAAGGACGCTTGTAGACTGAATAACTAGCAGTCACCTTAATAAATGGGAATATTGCAAAAAATTTAACTTCTCAGACTATGAAAATGTCTTCAATTTTATACAAATCTGCACTGGGCAACAGTATCTGGATGGCAGTGTATCTGTGGACATCTCAGATGGGAGTCTCGGAAGCATTGGGCAAGACATATATTATTGGAACAATTTTGACTTGTCAGTTATTCAGTTGAAAGTCAGGGAAATATCCGTGCACAATCTAATAGAATCCGTAATAGCCCATAACAACTTCATAAGGCACCCATTGTGGATGTAGTATTCTAACTGATATTTCTTTCATGTCACATTTTTGTGATCTGAGTAATAGTTTATTTTAATATTATATTTGTGGTTAGTATAATAAACCAAGTCCTACAAAGAGGTGTCTTCAACTTACATTACCCTCAGAGGAATAACTCATTATCTTCAAGACAGTTATGTTTTCTTATAAACACAAATATGTTTACTGTCTGTTTGCCTGGTTTTCCAAGTACTATGCTGGCCTGAGGGCCAAGCATCTTCTGTTAGAATTTTGTGTCTGGGATTTAATGTCTCTGTCCTTTGTAATAAAACATCTCCTTTCTTTTTTTTTTCCTTTTTTTTTTTTTTTTTTTTCTTTTTTTTTCTTTTTTTTTTTTTGTAATTCCCAAAGTGAAGCTTAAGCTGAGATATATTGGAAGGAGAAGAAACTGATATTGATCGATGCATACAAGTGGATGTCCAGAGGCATCACGCTCCGGATCAAATAAGATAACGGTTTCTGTGTGACCCTGGTTAGATCACATCTGCAGGCAGACAAGTCTGGCATTAAATTACATGAAGGACACTGGTAAGTTGGAAGAAATTTAGATTAAGTGGAGAGGAAAACTACTGAAAAATTTCTGTAGAGACACAAGTAAAAATGGGCCACTTGGTGCTTTTGGAGAAGATGTAAATTTTTCTGTAATAGAATAAAATAGGAAAACATCAATTTTAGGCTAAACCTTAAGCTTTTCATAACAGTATGTTAAACTAATGGGGATCTTGAATTATTGTAGTAAGACTCATTAAAAATAGCTCAGAATCTGGTGTACATATATGTTTTCTGTCTAGTAAACTTACCAATCGAGGGGATTATATATAGAGAGCTGCATTGCTATTTTGTAATTAAATGTTTAGAAGAAATTTTGAAGTACCTTTTTGGTACTGCTGTTGGAGAACAGTGTAGGGGAAAGGGACCTGGGATCTTGGTGGACAGCAGGATGACCATGAGCCAGCAATGTTCCCTCATGGACAAGAAGGCCATCCTAGGGTGTATTATGCCCTAATGAGGCCACATCAGGAATATTGTGTCCAGCTCTGGGCTCCTCAGCTCAAGAGAGACAGGGAACTGCTTGAAAGAGTCCAGCACAGAGCCACAAAGATGTGAGGAATGCTGAGGTATCTGAGTCTCTTCAGCTTGGAGAAGAGGAGACTTATTAATGTTTATAAATATGTAAAGGGGGAGTGTCAGAAGGTTGAAACCAGGATCTTCTTGGTGATGTCCAAAGACAGGACAAGGGGCAATGAACACAAGCTGGAACAGAGGAGGTTCCACAGAAACATTAGAAAAAACTTTTTCACTGTGAGGGTGAGAGAGCACTGGAACAGGCTGCCCAGGGAGGTTGTCGAGTCTCCTTCTCTGAAGACATTCAAAACCCACCTGGACCCACTCCTCTGTGACCTGTTCTAGGTGATCCTGCTCTGGCAGGGGTGTGTTGGATGAGATGATCTTCTGAGGTCCATTTCAACACCTAACATACTGTGATTCTGTGATTTTTGCATTACATTTTTGGCACAAAAACATGATAGGTTACTGTTATACAGCATTATGATTGAAAAAGTATATTTATTTGAAAACTTTATTCATATATAATTGCTTTAAAATCCAACCATGTATAGGAGGTGACATACACTACTGTGTTTTTCGAGTGATAGTTTGACAACAAAGACAGCAAACAGCCTTTCCTGCTGCAGGCAGAAAGCCTATGAGAAGATGTAGAAATCTAATCTGACTTCTCAGCCACATCAAAATTAATTCCCCTAAGGGTTTGGCTTTTATTTTTATTTTTAAGCTCTTTCATGCTTCCATACAAATTATAACTTTACATGGGTGTGTCTACTAAAGTGGCTCTGCTATCTGCAAACATGTACTTTAAAACTTCAGATGCCAAGAGCATGATGTTTACTTTCCTTCAAGGCAGACCAAACAGTCCAAAAGCTCTCTGTGGAAGTAAGGACTTAAACTCACAAGATGTGAATCAATTAAAATTTGCCCCTTGAACATACCAGCTATCTCTAATATTCAGGTTCAGATTAGTGTCTACAGTATTTCTTGGTTTTAGACACAGAATAATACTGAAGTCTGCAATGAGGACTGAGAGTCTACTGGGGATCCGATTGTAGACCCCATGGTGAAGGATAAAACTGATGACTGTAGCTCTAGCAATTAGTGATGAGAAATAACCAGATTTCTCTGTAGTTTATGCAATGTCATTTTATCAGCACTACATGTTGATCTGCAAAGTATAGTATTGGTTCAAATAAAGAGAAAATCTGTCCTGTGACTGAGGTGGTGTGGGATGGACAAATTGCTCAACCATTTGCATTTTTCAAACTCATTCAATTCATTGAACTTGTTAAATTCTAAATAATTTTTAAATAAAGGAAAAAAATGTTGTAACGTAGATAATAATTTGTAATATTCCAAGTACTGAATCAGTTTCAAGACACTTTCAGTTGCAATGACTCTGATGAATGAAGTGATTCTTATAGCCATAGTAATGTTTTAATGAATGACAGCACATTTCAGGAGATTCATGGGATTCTTCTCTATATATTAACCCTGAAGTTAAAAGAACACGAAACAAAGCAAAGTTGGAAAAAAATAGTTAAAGGTAACTGAATGGAAAAAGTGAAAAATGGGGTCTCATGAGAGTGGAGTGGAGGGAGAGAATTCCACCAGGTCACAGTCACTGCAGCCCAGGCTACCTCCAGTCTTGCTCCCTCCAAGAAGTTATTCTGCATTAGTGAGCAACAGATCCAACATTGCCTCTCCTCTGGTTGGGCGATCCCTCACCTGTACTGAAAGTTGTCCTCAATACTCTCCAGTAGTTTCCTGGGCTGCTTGTTGCTGGCATGCTGTTTTTCCAGCAGAGGTCTGAGTGGCTGAAATTTATCATGCATCATACTTAGCAAACTCATGCTGTCTATTATTTTCTCCTCAGAAGTTCTCCTTAGATTTGGGGGTGACAGACACCTCATAATTTATTCCTCTTTTTCTGTCTGGGAAGTTGAACCCATTTCCATGGTGTGTTAAATTGTTTAAATTGTTAGTGTGTTAATTTGATTCAAATCTCTGTTTAAGATACGGTACAATTCTTCACTAGTATGATCTGCTTTGTCTTATTTTTGTATCACAATATTAGTGTTCTAGTTGCTGTCTTTCAGTCTCTTCCCAGTATGTTTAATATATCAATATCTTCATGAAGACTTGGATGTCTCATTTTCCATATTTTTTTTGAGAATTCACGTAGCAACAGGTACCAGTGTTCTGATTCCCTTAGATCCCTGTGTAATCAACAGTTTGTTTTCACATACTGATTTGATTATCATCTCCACCTTCTGAACTATCCTTTGCATGAAGATACTTTTTGGTTATGTGAAAAAAGCTCATCTGCACACCCACAAAAAAGCACAGGGAGATATGACAGCAGAGAGGGCCCAAAGAATATCTCACTCAGCTATTCCACAGGACCATCTTTACAAGCCCAGAGGAGCACAGGGGCACAATGACAGATGGGAACACAAATTCAGAGGGAAAGATATAATGTCCACACCCCTAACAGGGCAGTCCCAGAAAATCCTCATCTGCAGTGTCCAGGTGTGAGACACTTCAAGATAAATTTTCAGGAGTAGCTCTGTGGATCACATTTCAGAATAAAGTACGGGTTAAGACCAGCTCTGTGTGTGTGCACATTTGAGTGAGATGGTCTGTTCCAGCAATTGGAAAAGGCCTATGGGCTTAGAGGATCAAATGTGAAAATGCCAGTAACATATATTATATATA
>NW_009701733.1:0-18264 GCF_000703405.1 Apaloderma vittatum
GACCCCACCTCGAATACTGCATCCAATTCTGCTGTCCCCATCATAAGAGGGACACGTTCAGAGCGTGTTCAGAAGAGGGCCACAAAGATGATCTAGGGGCTGGAGCACCTCTGCTATGAGGACAGGCTGCGGGAGCTGGAATTGTTCAGTCCTGAAAAGAGAAGACTTCGAGGGAACCTTAAAAATGCCTTCCAATACTTGAAGAGAACCTACAGGAAGGCTGGGGAGGGACTTTTTACGGAAGTGTCCACTGATAGGACAAGGGGAAATGGGTTTAAATTGAAGGAGAATAGATTTAGATTAGATTTTAGGAAGAAACTCTTCAGTATGAGGGTGACAAGAGTTCTGGAATAAATTGCCCAGAGACTTTGTGGCTGCCCTCCTCCCTGGAGGTGTTGAATGCCAGACTGGACAGAGCCTTAAGTAGCCTGATCTAGTTGAGTAGGCGTCCCTGCCCATGGCAAGGAGGTTGGGTTAGATGATCTCTAAGGTGCGTTCCAGCCTAGGCCATTCTATGATTCTATGAATATATTCATCAATGACCTGGATGAGGGAAAAGAGCGCATTGTCAGCAAATTTCCTGATGATACAAAACTGTGAGGAGTGGTTGACACACCAGAAGGCTGTGCTGCCATTCAGCGAGATCTAGACAGGCTGGAGAGTTGGGTGGGGAGAAATTTTATGAAAATCAACAAGGACAAGTTTAGAGTCTTGCACCTGGGAAAGAACAACCCCATGTGCCAGTATAGGTTGGATACTGAACTGCTGGAGAGCAATGTAGGGGAAAGGGACCTGGGGGTCCCGGTGGACAGCAGGATGACCATGAGCCAGCAATGTGCCCTCATAGCCAAGAAGGCCAATGGCATCCTGGGGTGTATTAGAAGAGGATGGCCAGTAGTTTGAGGGAGATCTTCCTCCCCCTATACTCTGTCCTGGTGAGGCCACATCTGGAATATTGTGTCCAGTTCTGTGCCCCCTAGTTCACTTGAGAGAGTCCAGCACAGAGCCACAAAGATGATGAAGGGAGTGGAACATCTCCCTTCTGAGGAAAGGCTGAAGGAGCTGGGTCTCTTTAGCTTGGAGAAGAGGAGGCTGAGGGGTGACCTCATAAATGTTTATAAATATGTCAAGGGTGAGTGTCAGGAGGATGGAGCCAGGCTCTTTTCAGTGGTGTCCAATGACAGGACAAAGGGCAATGGGTACAAGCTGGAACACACGAGGTTCCACAAAAATATTAAAAAAACTTTTTCACTATGAGAGTGACAGAGCACTGGCACAGGCTGCCCAGAGAACTTATGGAGTCTCCTTCTCTGGAGATGTTCAAAACCTGCCTGGACACGTTCCTGTGTGACCTACTGTAGGTGATCCTGCTTTGGCAGGCGGGTTGGACTAAATGATCTTTCAAGGACCCTTCCAATCCCTGACACTCTGTGATTCTGTGATAATATGGTTAGGTCAAATATGGCAGCAGTTTTTATTAAGTATGTGTGAGAAGGCATATTTCTGTGAAAAAAAACCCCAAATACTCTAACTTCTTATAAACAAAGCAAAGAATGAAAATTTATAAAACCAGCAATCAGAACCTAAGATCTGAAATCCACCATGAGGCACCAGCATTGAAAATTATATTTCCAGTATGCAGGAATATGGTTAGGTCAAATATGGCAGCAGTTTTTATTAAGTATGTGTGAGAAGGCATATTTCTGTGAAAAAAAACCCCAAATACTCTAACTTCTTATAAACAAAGCAAAGAATGAAAATTTATAAAACCAGCAATCAGAACCTAAGATCTGAAATCCACCATGAGGCACCAGCATTGAAAATTATATTTCCAGTATGCAGGCAGACCCAGAGAAGTCAATGAGGTGGTCCTACTCAGCTGCTCAGTCGCATACATAGATACATCTGCAGATCTGGGGCTCTGCGTAATATTTTAATCCTTCTCTCATAGCTAAGTTTCCAAAGCAGTTAGAATCCATCACAACCCTCTAAGGCTGCTAGGGATGCAATGCACTTTGCATATAACATCATTTGTTTAGAAATTTGCAGCAAGATTTAAATTGTATGTTTCTGACAGAAGTCTGTCTCTTATTCTGCATATGTTCCCTGTCTGGTTCACCTCTGCCCAGTTTCTGCTGTTGCCTTTGAGTGTTACAGTTAAGCATTACAGTTATTCCTTGCTCTCCATCCCTTTGCATTCCGCTCCTGACTTTTTGTCTTCCCATGTAACACCCTACATTTCCTTTGTTTAGAAAATGGTGTAGCTACTTCAGCAGCTCTTCACTCTTCAGTGAGTTTTAAAAAGAAAAATAATACCTGAAGCGAATTTTCTTACCAAGGCTTTTGTTTGCAACCTTCTTGGTACCTAATGGAGTGATTAAGAATTCTTATTTTTGCTCTTTCTCAGTGCAATTAGTTCATTCTCTGTTCTCTGATCATTTATTTTCTGTCTTGTTGCAGTCCAATTTTGCTCTCTAGTGTGTGTGCATGTTTTGGGATATCCAGACTTCAGATTCTTTGCCCTCTTTCCTGAACGACTGTGGCCGATATGAAGCCATACTCTCAGCATCTGGATCAATGCCTTACACAGTCATGATTCTAGCTTTGATTTGTAATGCATTTATCTGAGAATTTCCACATCCTCATTGTGCCTGGACACTGGGTTCAGGGCTACAAAGACACTATTTCTGAATAACTTTCAAATCTTTCCTGTGTTCAGCATGGCTCAGATTCTTACCATTTACCAGATATTTCCTCCCTTTTATTGTTTGTTTAAAACTCATCATTTTGCTTTTATCCTCAATGAACCTTATTTGTCATCTATTCGTCCAGGCACTTAAATGTTCTCAATCCTCCTATACTGGACTGCAGTTCTCATTATTTACTCACCTTCTCAATTCAATATAATCTGCAAATATTGAAGGGCAAAAACATGGTAAGCGCTATCTGGCTTTGTTTATGTTTTTAAACAGAAAGAGGATGAGCTGTCAGTATAGCTGTGTAAAATATAATGAAAAAATAAAGTATAGATAATGACCTACTTCTGGCCACATATGTACCCATGCTGGACATAATGTGTGTTTCAGGGCAGAATGGGATGTAGTCTTCATACCAGTCTCAATGTCCAGAAGAAATAAGTGGATTCTACATGATTTAGAAGCAGACTTTACTGACCTATAGAGTTTCTATGATAATACAGGTCCAGATAACATCAAAATGATTTATGAGTTTCATGTAACAAACCCATGATATTCCCAGGGCACAGTGCACACAAAACCATATTCTCATCTGATGCCACTGAATAGAGCTCCCATAAAGTCAAGTGAACAAATTTTGGGGAATACAAAATATGAGCATTTACAGCTCTGGTAATGGACTTGGCTTTCATTACCAAATATCAAATTCTGCTGTGTACATGTGGTATTTGCAAGTTGACACAGTCTTCCTGAATGAGAGGTGTCGCACCACCAGGAAAGCAAACTATGTAGTTGTGAACCTCTAAAGATAAAATATTCCCAGTGTTGAGCCCCTTCATTTCCATATAACACAAAGGTAACTACATTAGTATGTATACAATAATGCCAACAGAAAGTATGTAACAGTATGTCAAAGAGACTTTGTGCAATATATTCTCAGTTCCACGCAGCATTGCGTAATTAAATACAAATTTAATTTCCCAGTCAGCAGCATATATTGTAGGATACTTAGGCATCATTGATACTAAAAAATGTGGCATAAAGGTTATTTGAGCCACTCAAAAGGATAAAACATGCCATAATTACACTGCCTGTCAGGAATAATAATGTATCTTGGTAATACTAGAGGTACTGCTGAAAAGTAAGATAAACCACAGAAAACTACAAAGCTCTAAAGAAGACTTTGCAGACATTCTTACCACTTCCAAAGTTAATATGTTTAGTTAACCCTTCTAGTGGATTCACAGGAAGAAAATAGAAATATCTTATTTTTCCACCTTTTTGTGAAAAAAGCTGGGGAATTGTTTATTTTCACAAATCAGCTGTGATTTACCGATTATGTTTCATTCAGTTTATCTGTTAGGTTATCCACAGACCATTATCGGAGCAAAGCATTAGAGCTGATCAAGATATACAACTACAAAGAGATATCTCCTTTGTGTGACTTTATCTCACAGCCTACAAATTTAGCCCCATGTAAGTCTAATCCAGTGTGCTATGTTGAACAGTTTCCACTGTTTTCAAAAGTCTTTGACTCAAACCTCAAATCAGACACCAGATTTGTACTGGTAGAGAGTGACCAGTCCATTTTACACAAGACTTTGAAATTTAGAAATGTGATTTCTTTTATCTAGAATACATTCGGTGGATATCTAACTCTCAAAAAAAAAATTAAGATAATAAGGATTATTTCAGGTTGTCTCAAAATTCTGTTTCAGCTTTTGAAAATTTCTTATTGTAACAGATTACATATGGTACAGAATGAGAACTTTCAATTTGAAAAGTTTTTTTTAAATGATAGCATTAATTTGATCTTAAACAGAAGTTGTTTTTCTTACTGTTCCAATGGTCAGCTCTGGAGGGCAATAAGTATTAGCAGTGTGTGATTTTAGAAAACTTGATTGGTTTATAGAATTATCAGATTGTGCAGTGCTGTGATTCAAGAAAGTAAATTCCACTGCTATTCCTATTGTCATCCAACTTATGTAACTCAAAAGAAGTAGAAAAAACATGTGCATTATCAGAAACAAAGTAACTGATATTAAAACTTCTTCCATTAGCAGGACTAGGTAAGTTTCTGGATCAGTTTCTGGAAAAAAACCCCACAGCTGAGAATAACTTTCTGCATCCATTTCTATCTTGCCTTTAGGTCAACAGCCATCTGGTCTGACTCACACTGCTTCTCTTTCTCACTTGAGACCCAGTCATTTGTGCTCACGAACAAAGCTAGTAGCTGAATTATGGAAAATTTGGGTTATGTTTCTAATAGCCATTTTAGTATTCCAGTTATTATACAAATATGCTCCTATCATGTTTAATGTCATAAAGTTACACATGAATTCATGAAAGGATCATGGCAAATGAAGACAGAAATATGGTTTGCACTAGTTCTACTTCAAGAATGAGACAGCTCTGCAAAATAACAAGCTGGAATATTGAATACAAGTAATGTTGTTACAGCTTAAAACCTCCTGCATATTCTACATTACATGGAGCAAAGCTGTATTTAAGCTTATCTTTTTACTCTCTTGGTAGAAAAAATAGTGAGACCTCTGAAGACATCTGGGAAGAAAAAGCACGGAGCATTCACAATATCACAATGATGAAGATAACTATGCAATGCATATCCTACAATATGTGCAAAAGTATTATCCTGACAATGCTTTGCATTTTTTTAAATGCAGCCTTAGACAGTGGTGTGCAATTCTCTCCATAGGAAATAAATATTTGCTATCAGGAACATTGCCTTCCAATACCTGAAGGGAACCTACAGCAAGGCTGGGGAGGGACTTTTTACAAGCGTGTCCACTGATAGGACAAGGGGAAATGGGTTTAAGTTGAAGGAGAATAGATTTAGACTGGATCTTAGGAAGAAATTCTTCAGTACGAGGGTGGCAAGGCTTTGGAATAAATTGTCCAGAGAAGTTGTGGCTGCCCCCTCCCTGGAGGTGTTCAAGGCCAAGTTGGACGGGTCCTTGAGTAGCCTGATCTAGTCGAGAGGTGTCCCTGCCTGTGATGGGAAGGTTAGATTAGATGATCTCTAAGGTCCTTTCCAACTTAGGCCATTCTATGATTCTGTGAACATGTAAAACACTATGTGTGGCTGTCCAAGAACTGATTCTTTCATTCATCTCATGGCTTTATTCCCTGACTCTTTCTGTGGCTTTCATCAAGGTCTTTTTAATTACCTCTCCAGGAAATAGCTCCTGAGGGACGAAAGTGAAAAATGTTTCTGAGATCTGTTTTGATGCCATATTAGGAGAACGTATGGTTTGTTTACCCACTCAGGTCTCTTTCCGTTATAGGAATATTTCTTGCTGATTACTTTTGCTGACTTGCTGTTCTGACTTCCCCTCGCCTTGTGCTTCCAAACTTATATGGTTGGTTGCTAAGAAAGAAGAAAGAATGTAGAATGAATTAACAACCTCAGATTCAGGAAAGTAATGTCCAGGTACTTTGACAGACTTCTGAGTGATGTTGAACAACAAACTTATCCTTTTTTTCCAGCGTTTAAGGGTACAACACCACGCTGCACAGCACTGGCTAAAAGAGCCAGTTGGAGTATTGGAAGCAGTACAGGTAATTAAGCCTGTTGAGACACCTGGGTGTGTTATAGGGCCAGGTTAATCCACTCAGCCGAATCAATGCACTGATGCAGCTAAACTGCTTCAAGCACCCTGAGTAACCTGAACAGTACACAACACTGTCCTCTGTGGGCAGCTGTGTCTCAGGTTAGCAAACTGATAAAATGAGGCCTTCTTCAGAAGATGAAAGAAAATTGTGAAATACTTAGATATTATCATGATAGAGATGTTACAAATACTTAAAATACTTTTGTAGAATTTGGTTAATTTCTCTTTGACAGAAAACTAAAAGTCAGCTACAGACAAGCATCAAATTTCAACACATTTTGAGGATACTTGAATCTGAAAATTTGGAGTCAAGTTCACAGCTACTTCAAATGCTTTATTTTGTTGAGGCTTATTGATATAGCAAAACTGTGAGATCTGGCATTCTGATATATCTTCGCATATACAGAAATAGAGTAAATGTATCACTTCAGCTGCCTGTCCTTTTGACGGTGCTGTGTCTTGAAGACCTTACTCTATAGTTTTGCAGTTCTAGAACTAGTGAAAATGTGAGAAAAACAATGATTTTATTTCTTTAGTGAACAGCAAATGTAATAGGATTTTTCAAATCATTGAACTCAATGAAGCCAAGAGGAATTATCTCAATTGCACAGAAACTGACTCTCTTTAATGATTCAGTTTATTGAAAATAGAACTACCCCTGTCTAATGGAATAGTATGCAACTTTACATTTTCAACTAAACATGTTAAATGAACACTTTTTTTCTTAGGTGTTTAGAAATCCTGACTTTTTTTTTTTACACTGTCACTGGTAAGCTGTAAATCACAAACGAGAATAAGTGTTACTGGTTCTGACATCTTCTGAGATTTATAGTCAGTAAATGAATAACACTGCTTTTGAGAATCATTGCTATTTTCATAACAAATTATTTCCATGAAGCTGGGTGAAAGGAAATTGAATATCTACAGCATATTTTGCATTTTTGTGAGATATCCAAAATGCTGTATTTTGTTTTTTCCTGATTTTTTTTCCTTGTGTCAGTAGGGACAGTTTCTCTCACATGCTTAATCTCAATCTTCTAAACAGAAGGCAGATAATTTATCTAAAAGGCTAAAAAGTCTTTGATTAATAACCATGGGAATTGCAGGTATTAAAATCACCCCCAAGTGACCCCATATTGTTCTGTGAATCCATTAGAAACTTATTCTGAATTACAAAGAAAAATTAATTAAAAAGTATAAGGACTACAGAGCTCAAATAAAGTATGCTCCCCTGAGTTCATATGAAGATCTATATGCATGCAAAGTGTCATAAAATCAGATTTAATTTACAGTATAATTTTCTTCTTCAACAACAAGAGGAATACAAGAACAGCAATTTTTTGTGGATTTTTATTAATATAAAGTTCTCCATAGCAAGCCTACCTATTACAATGACTCTTGCATCAACATCAGAGAAAAAAGGATTAAAGAGAAGAACTAAATGCCATTTTAGTAGTTGGAATTGTAGTAATGGGTGAATTTCATCTAGCTGGGTTCAATAGGACAGGAAACTGTATTGCTCTTGTCTTGAATGGAGGAGCAAAACTCTGAAGGAATTGTAAGGAGCTTTACAAAGAATTTTTGCAAATTTTGCTTATTTTCCTTGGTTTGTTCACTTTTATTCATAGGTCATGACAACATTTTCAAATGGTTTTAGATGCTTGGGAAATTAGCTAGGTGGCACAAATGGGCTTGTATTTCCCATGTCCTATGCCTCATGCTTTGACATTAGCCAGGTATGGCTCCCAGTAGTGTTCATCTTCTAGAGTGTGTGATCAAGATAGCTGTGGTGCTTACTGTGGGCCTAATGGTCTTGCTTACTTACAGCCTTGTGAATAAAAGAAACAGACTAAGTGTGATGTCTGTCTTGTGAACATTTTTGAAAATCTGGACAGACACCCATCAGCTAAATCAGTTCAGCTTGTGAGTTGCTGTGATGGTCTTACTAATGAAAGGTCTTGTTTAAACCCACCATGCTGAGGCATTTCCAAGTGTGAGTCTTTCAATCCTGTACTGCACAAAAGCTGTCAACTTGATTCTGGGTCATTAAAGCCAAAGAGTCTTAACACCTAGATGTGGTTAAAGTTACACAGGAGAGTGCTTGTGAATTATGAACTTGAATACTTTGAACAATAACTATGTGTTTTTTGCAGACACGTAAGAAATGCAAAGGTAAATCAAATCATCAACAGTATTGCTGATGTAGTACAAAAAGCATCAGATAATCACAAAATAGTTGAAATTGGAAGGAGCTTCTGGAACTTGCCTAGTGCAACTCATCTTTGCAAGCAGGTTCAGCTATAGCAAGTTGCTTGAGATCATGTCCATTTAGGTACTAGGTATATCCAAATAGGTATCTCCAAAGATTCCACGGCCTTTCTGAGCAATCTGTGCTAGTGTTTGACCATCCACATGACAGTGAAATTTTTTTTCATATGTTTAAATGGAATTTCCTGTATTTCAATGTGTTCATTGCCTCTTGTCCCGTTACCGAACACTCACAAAAAGTCTCACTCTTCTTCATTCTCTCCCATGGGGTATTTATGTATGCTACGGAGGTTGGACTAGACGATCTTTTGAGGTCCTTTCCCACTCCTAACATTCTGTGATTCTGTGTAATAAGATCCTCCTGAGACTTCTACAGGCTGAACACTCCCAGCTCTCTCAACCTCTCCTTGTATGACAGATACTGCAGCCCCTTGACAATTCTTTGGGCCTTCGCTGCACTCTCTCCAGTATGTCCATGTCTCCACTTGTACTGGAGAGTCCAGATCTGGACCCAGCACTCCAGGTATAGCCTTATCAGCACTGAATAGAGGGGAAGAATTACATACCTTCATTTGGTGGCATTTCTTTGCATAATGCACAGAGCACTGGCACAGGCTGCCCAGGGAGCTTGTGGAGTCTCCTTCTCTGGAGACATTCAAACCCGCCTGGACACGTTCCTGTGTGACCTACTGTAGGTGATCCTGCAGTGACAGGGGAATTGGACTAGATAATCTTTTGAGGTCCCTTCCAACTCCTAACATTCTGTGATTCTGTGATTCTGCGATGCACCTCAGGATACCACTTGCCTTGTTTGCAGCAAGGCTATGTTCATGATTTATGTTCATCTGGGTGTCCACCAGGATCCCAGGTCCTTTTCTGCCAAGCTGCTTTACAGGCATGTGGCCCCTAGCCTGTGCTGGTGCCTGGGGTTTCTCTTGCTTAGGAGCTTTGCACTTCCCCTTGTTGAACTTCATGAGCTTCCTGTCAGCCAGCTTCTCCAGCCTGTTGATCTTCCTCTGGATGGCAACATAGCACTCTGCTATATCACCCACTCCTCTGTTTGGTATTGTCTACAAACTTTTTAGCTTGCACTTTGTGCCACTAACCAGATCATTAATGAAGATCTTACCACGCTGGACCCAGTGTCAGCCTCTGGAGTACACCAGTAGTGTTGCTGATCACAACCATATGAGCCTTGATAAGCAGATATTTTTGTCTTGTACTACTGCTGAAGGAGTTAACTCCTGGAGCTAGGACCAAGCAAGTTCGCTTAGGTTAAGAGTTACCAGATGAATTCAACAATTCTTTGCTTGCAAAGCTTGAAGACTATAAACATATAGAGTAACAGCCTGTATTATTTTTTTGTCAATGCTGTCATTTATGTTCTGAGAAAAGTGGTACTTTGGAAGCATGCTAATTCAGAAAATACAGGCATAAAAAATTTGTCGAAACAGGTGCTATTTATATAAGCAAGAACTGTGCTTTCATTCTTTTTTTTTCTTTTTTTATTAGCCCAGTCTGAACCCAGATCAAATTTATTTTCACTCATTCTACTATTTGTTATAATTCCTATCTGGATCTATAGGAACCATAGTTAGGGTTACATGGCATGACTCTCTCATCCTTAATTAATTTACAGATAGAGCCCAACTGAAACTAAACAAAGCGGCTTGCAGAGTACGATGTTAATCGGGAGAAGCCAGAGTGACAGGATCTGGGTCATTCTTAATAATTTAGGATTAGACTGTGCCACAACGATGAGGCCAACATGAGTCATTGGCACATTATACCATCCCAGAAAAGCAAGGCATGTGCACCTTAATGAACTTACTACTGAGGTCAGCAGTTCTTTGTGGACATGTTGTTCCAGAAACATATTGCTGGCTGGCTATAGTAAACTGAAAATAAGAGGACAGATTGTAAATTTTGTCTAGTGCACAACTGGTTGAATCATCTCTGTTTTTTTCTTTTTTTTTTTTTCCAGAAGAAAAACAATAGTTGTAAAAACTGCTTTTATTTCAAGTCATGTGCTGAGTTCCCTCAGGATATGCCACTCTGAGATGTAACAAGGTTTCTAACTCACTGCTGTGACAAACATTGGAAATGTCCTATGTCCTAAACTCCACCACCTCATGCAAATAAATGGATGAAAAAACTCGGACAGATAGTCTCTGTTATTCCCCTACCACCCTTCCAGGGGAGCATAACAAAGAGAACAAAAAACTTTGAGGTTTGAAAAAAATCTTGAATCATTTTAATAAAAAAAGAAAATAATACTAACTATAACAATGAAGATGCTGGACCACAGACGGACACATACAAGCATACAAGTATATTCAAAGATACAGAAAAATATGTTAATACAGAAGCTATGCCTTCCAGATGGCAACTATGTCCTGAGCAGAAAAGTCCCAGACTGGACTTAGCAGCGGATGGGAGCACTCGAGCTCAGAGTCCCAATGACAGCCCAAAAAAACCAGAAAAAGGAAGCATTCAAGCAGCCGTGCCACTCCTGTCATGGGAGGCACAGGAAGGCTACCTGTCTCAACAAATGGTGCTCCTCTGCAGTGTGAAAACAGGAGGCAGGAACATCAGCAGCGCAGGGAGAGTTAACAAACAACCAACATCAATCCTCCCAGCACAGCCAGCACTAAGGGCCCCAGAGTTCTTCTTACGGGCCCTTCTATATAGAGCACCATGGGAAGCAGCAATGTGACTGGTCCATTTGGGTCACCTGACCCGCCCCCCCCCCATAGGTACAACTACCTGCATCTTCCATCGTGATTGCCCCATGTGCCAAGCAGCCCCAGAAAAGTTTTATCCTGATACTCTCAAACCAGGACAGTTATCTAGCTAGAAGCACAGTAGAATGCCATCAGGTTACGTACACAGTCTGCATATCCAACATAGGATGTATCACCTGCATTTTCCTAACTGTTCCTTGCAGGTGTTCTTTTAACCCATCCTCATCACTTCCAATGAAGGAAATTATTTCTTTGATTTCCTCAGTGTTAATCCATGGCAGTATTTGATTGTGGTAACAATCCAGAATGGGTCTTGAATGACACTATGTCCCAGGAAGCTGGATATATGGCAGCATCTTCAAGCACCTCTTGTGATCTATGGTCTGCTTCAAAATTGACTTATTTTATATTATTTAGAATAAGCTAGTAAGAAGCACAGAATGAATGTGAACAACATACAAATCAGTCATGTTTCTTCTTTCACCTTTGCATCAAAGGTCAAATAAATTTCTGCATCCTCAAAAGGCTGTAGCTGCTCTGTGTGAGGAGAAGGAGGCAAACAAAATGAAAACTCCATGCATGACTTCCCATCTCCTCTTCCTGTCTTTTTTCCTCCTGTGGAGAATACTTGTCTGCAAAAGGCCAATCCAACTCAGCTTTCAGTCAGAGAAATAGGTGCATCAAACATCTGGCCATCTCAGAAACAACTTTGAATTGTGAAACGGTTCAGGGGCAGGTCCTTGTCTTAAAAACTGCAGCCTCTAGAGAGTTAAGAAAGAGAAAATAATGAAAAGGAAAAGGAAAAGGAAAAGGAAAAGGAAAAGGAAAAGGAAAAGGAAAAGGAAACGGAATAAAGGAAAACAAGTTCTATATTTTGGCAATTAAGCATCAAAGTAACAAAACCAAATGTTTACTCAAGACAGAACAGATAGCAGCTCCTTGGAGCATCTTCCTTGGGTTCTCTTAAGTGCTGAAAATAATGCTGTGTATATGAATTTAACATCAAGTTAACTACAGAGCACAAACCCATAATTGTTTCAGCTGCTTTTTGCATGATCCCGCCTTACTTTCACTGGCACAACATCCCTCTTCCAATTCATTTTTAGCTACTTGCAAACTTGGCTTTTGAGTAGATTCTATTTCTCCTCCTCCTCCACCCAGTCATGTTTCTTATGAAACTTTGGAGTTGTTTTGTGTCTCTGCAGCATCACAGTTCATCCATTGCCTGTCCCCAAAGCAGGCTGTGAGGACAGGCAGCTTTCTGAGCCATCTGGAAAAGTAAATTCCAATAGAGTAAAGCCTGAGGCTTTGCTGCACAGCATAAAAACCTTTCCCTAACTCAAAATACAGTCCCAGCTTCCACAGAAAGTCCGTTCCACTGCAGTAAATTGTTATTATATAACAATCAGTTGAGTGTTTCTCCTGTATATCAAACTCAGCTTTTAGAGATCCTTGTTCAGATGACTCTGAACAATAGTAATTTACTGGATGTGCCTTGGCAGACTCCTTCTAAATCAGTACAAAGAAAGCGTCTCTCTTTTCTCAGTATGGGCACCACTGTGCTTCAGTACCACATAGTCATTTTCCTTACTTATTTTATATTGCTTTTGAATGAGTCCATGAATCCAGAACCTTCTACCCTTATTTCTTTCTGCAGCATCAGCATTTTAATATATTGCACTGACAGTAATATGTTGGCTTTCATTCCAGGAGCCTGATTGTGAAAACCCTAGCTGTATGGAAGAGGGCAATCACCTTGAGAAGTTCCCCTGAGGTCTGGCAAGGGGAAGCTGCACAATCTGTGTTGAAGATTTTTTTGGCTGCCATCCTCTGTAGACACAGAAATGCTAAAAATGACACACCTCAGTTTTATAATTTGCTGTATACTGAAAGTAGGACAGGTAAGGACTCCTTTTAAAATGGGTTCCATTTTAGCACTGATCTGTTTGAATCCTCAATAGTTTTAATCCTCAACATCTCAGAAATACTTTGTGTAGGACTCCACCTTAGGAGGCAAAGATGTTATACCTGAAAGCAACTGAATCCAGGCTAGTGCCTAACATCTCTTTTTAAGCAGTAATGACTTTCCATTCAGCATTTGCTAGAAACGACTTGCAAACTTTTAACAGCAAGGTAAGGTATTCAATACTCAAGTATTCAATGTTCAAGTACTGAATAGGATAGATTCATCTTACAGTGGGAGCTGCAGACTTTGAATCTCCTCTTCCTTGTGAAATACCCTAGTCCTGGCCTACACTCCAAAAGACAGAGATCGTTACGCCTCAGGAAATTATGTTTTACAAAGATCTGTTCTGCCTAGTTTGATGACCGCCCTCAGAAAACAAAAAGTCTGTGCCCCAGCTGGATGGAAATGATTTAAGTCTGAATAGGAGGGAAGAGTTTCAGATGCACTTCTGTGTCTGCTGTTGTCTGTTCATTGATGGTGGATGGCAGGGGGAGGTTATATGTGAAGGTGAAGATGCAGGTGACTGTGCCGAGGCAGCACACAGGGAGACCATCTCCCAACTTTCGTCATGACGGGGCCAAGGGCTTATTCTTTTAGTGCTTCAAGTGGAAGGCATCTAAGTAATCTCTCCAAGTTTTCCTAAATTCTATTAAGCATAGAAAAGCGCAGAAATGCACTTAGAAACAAAGTATCCAGCCAGACTTACTTAATTTTTTAAGAAATAAAAATACAACTGTAGCCTGATGCTGTTGTGGAGATTGGAAGGACTTATCCTTTTTTTCTTTTGCTTATCCTTATGCTCCACTGAGTTCAATAATACAGGGGTTGAAATGACTTTACATTTGTCTGGTACATACTGTTGGATGCCCGTGACTTATGCATGTACAGGTAGCATGAAAAATAATTCTGAGCAGGGCAAAATTCAGTATTGCCCTGAGCTTTGTCATGACACAAGTTTTACAACCATTTGATTTTCTCAGACAATTACCAAATGTTTTGGGAAACCTTGGATCATATTTGTAGACAAGAAATAACCAGGCATAAAAGAAAGGGAGAATGAATTATATATAAAATAGACTGTGAGTCTCTGCTGTGGAATTTTCCAATGCAGCATGAAAATCCTATTTGGATATTTATAGGAGCTGAAATAATACAACTGGAGAGTTTTCCACTGGGCAAAACAATCATTAGCCTTGTGTCCTCTTTTTCATGTACTTAACTTTCAGCAATCCCATTTCTGTTCTTCAAAGGAGGTGTTTAACTAAAAGTGTATGAGCAGGAAGACTTGCATAACAAGAATGTTGTTTTTTAGGTTTTAAGGTTGTGGTTTTGTTTGTGTTTTTTTTTTAAATGTTCTTATTGCTTTGCTGACCTAGAAACTAATTCAAGGGGCTAACAAAACTGAATAGCCTTGTGCGATGAACCAGACCTGCATAAACTCATTTCACACAAGAAAGAGTTGAAGATGGTACAGTGCAATGCACAGATCTCCTAGATTTTTGTTTAAATATACTCTGCATAAACTACTGACTTTGCCTTCCTAGATCTGAAGTCATGCTAGATGATTGGACATACCAAATTGTTTTGTTTTATGTTAGTACAGAAACAATTTTCAAAGCTGTCAGAGGTTAATGAAAAACAATTTTTACTCAGGCAAGGGGTTCTGAAAGGTAAAAAATAATCCGAGGGAGGGAAAAAAAAGAAAAGTTGATTAGTAATTAAGCTTGTAACATTTCATGTCATGTTGAAATTGTAATGAATTACAACAAAGTAAGCAGCTACTTTTATGTATTTATTTATTTATTGAGAAAATTGTGTGCAATAAATTGTGACAAAATCATATTTTAGGAGAAAGAAATATTTGACCATAAGTTTTAAGCTCTTGTTAACTAACTTTTCCTACCTGGTGTTTTTTACTTACGTGTGAATTCTGTTGATGTCACAATCTCTTTTGCTGCTTTTAGAAAGCAGGTACGCAAACTAATAATTCAATATAATTCTTCTTCTTTTCCTCCCATATAGCCAAATGTTCTCAAATATGGGCTAACACTGGAGCATTCCCAAGCATCAGAGGTGAAAGTATACCTCAGCAGTGCCAGCCACAAAGCATAGTGAAATAAGTATTTACAAGGCTTTCATTTTTTTTCAGAAGGATGGATGATGTGAAATGCTCAGCATCAGTTTTCTTTGAAACAAAAATGAAATTCAGGAAGGTGGATCAGGAAAGGAGTGCTCTCTTGCCTCAGGTCTGTGTCTCCTGGTGCTTATGTAGCTGGGACTGAGTATGATTTCTACATTCTAAAAGTGATGGCCATAGTGTAGAAGGCAGAATTCTTCTGCAGTGTCTTCTCATGGGAGTTTAATGGACACTGGATCTGGCTTCTATACTCAAGTCCAATATGATGTGGATTCTTTTGACTGAAGCATATTTAATTGGTCAGATGATATATTGAGATAGATGTTTTCAAAGTGCAGAGGACAAGAGCACACATCCCCTCATCAGTCTCACTGCACGTTTTTGGATCATTTGCCTACCAATCCTTGCTGCTCCCACCCACGCCTTTGAACTTCCACCATCAATACTTGTCCTCAGTTCCAGCTGAGCTTCCTTGAAACCTATTGCTTAGAGCAAATGTTGCACCTTGAGATATGAATCCAAAATCACGCTCAGCTCTCTGCTCTCTCAAATCATCTATGCGTTGGAATATTTCTAAAACTAGACTCATGAGAGTGAATTCTACAAATTACACTGTGATATTTTTGAAGGCTGTTAAAGGATTTTACAAAAATATTTGGGGATTTATGCCTCATGAACTATGTAATCTCAAATTAAATAGATACTGTATTAAGGCATCAAAGAAACAGCTTTAATCTGTTTTCCCTATTTCAACAGTTTAAGAGCTGAGCCTCATCAGAAACAGCTGCTGCTAATGACAGCCTAACATTCACTATATATTTTCCATTATTTTTTCCTCCTATATTTATCTCCCATAACCTATTTGACCTTTTTGTAAAGAGTGACACTTCAGTGCCCGACAAGGAGGGAGTGCAAATCCACTTGTCCTCTACAGCCGGCCTACATATTTAAAAGTCTGTATTGTAGAAGCAGTACCTGGTGATACTGCAGAAAAAATAACCGATGTTTACCTGCAGCATGAATCAGATGGAACTTTAAAAATTAGTGCTGTAAGCACATTCCAGCAATTAAATAGATATATAGCTATATATTAATTCATAGGTCTCTTTTCCTAGGCTTGGGATGGATGGTACTGAAATTCATGTGATTGCAGCTCTCTGTAAAAGTAATCTTTCTAACAGTATGTTGTTTTCCTGCCCAAAGAGCTGGCAAGTAGGGAACTTTGCCCCAGAGCCCTCATTTGCAAGGATGGGAAAGGTTTTATAACTTCACCCAGTAAATAGTGGGTCACAGTTTAAATATTTACTGTACAGCTCTTGAAACATCTGTTTTTCTGCTAATTTATTTGGTTAAGGTTTTTTAGGGTACCATGCTGAGCCTCGGCAGTGCAGAATACCTTACAGGTTTGGTGGTTTGTGCTTAATGTCTGAAATAGGTAAGCCAGGAAAATGCACGAGGATATGTGAAATGAAAATAAGTTTATGGAAGAACAAAGGGATTTCACCCTTATTTGTACATGATTTGAGGCTTATGCTGATGTATTTCAAACCCCAGCACAGCTTAAAAAATATAAATGTCTAGACTGCGTGATTAGAGAAGCAGAATCTGTTTTTTCGTCTGCAATTTTTCTTGCGTTTGGCTCGACTCTAATGAGGGCGAACTTTTGTTCATTTTGTTTTGATTCTGTTTTGATGATGTTGTGCAGTACCCCAAGCACCTCAGTCATGCCAATGGGGCATCATAAATATGTTATTAATTATTATTTACGTGCATTAAAAAGGGGAACAACTTAAGAAGCAAAAATAATCTTTCCACTTAGAATTTCTTTCCTAGAGTAAGTCCGATTAGTAAAATGTGTCATGAATTTTTAACTGCTTTTAAGATGATTTAACAGCAGGAATCAGGCAAAGAAGACATCATCGTGGGATCCGTCTCCTCCCTAAAGGCTCCAGTAGCAAGTCCTCTGCAGGACACAGATGGTCTGTGAGCCAAAGTTTCGGAACCAAAGCACTAATCAATCAAGAGAAGTAAGACAGCATCATCAGTCATTTTGGAGAGCTCATTCTTTCATTCACAGAACTCTGACATTGGTCTCTCCTTAAAAAGAATAGCTCCTTTAAGAAATACTTTAAAAAACAATCATCAGTTCTCAGTGAAAAAAAAAATATTTTATATACCTTAAAGCTTCCTTGTAGAAAAAAATTACTTTTTTTTGTCAAACTCAGTCCAGAAATAAATGAATAGGAATTCTGCTTTGTAACATGAAGCCTCACTAACGTATGACAGCTGAATAAAGTGCTGATCAGCTCAAGGTATTTATTTTGGAAACCTCCTGTTTGGCTCACTAATAAATGACAGGAAAACTTTAAGAAAAAAAATAACGTATACATTTTGGCCCATCCAAACACAGTCTGGCCTATCACAATAATAAACCATGCGGAAAATAAAAGATTAGAAAAGGAAGTAATAAGTGACAGAAAAAAACCAGGATAAATTAAAAATAAAGAATTCTTCAAAAATGGAAGAATTTTAAGTGTTCATATAAGCATGAATGCAAGTAATTTTTTCATGGACTAACCAAAATATTTTTAAGACTTTGCGTTCAATGGCTTCTTTCTGTTTGGCATTCAGTTTGGTCTTATATACATCCCAAGATAACAAGTAAGCACTTATTCTTTCATCAGCAAAGGAAGAGAAATAAATTGATTTGACTTGATAACAGGGTGAGGGCAGCACAGCATCCTGTGGGAGAAAGAAGTCATAGGTTAGTACCCACATTGCTGTTGCTTCTACTTCTCATGTGTGTACCCACCTTCCTGCT
>NW_009701733.1:18295-52071 GCF_000703405.1 Apaloderma vittatum
ACCCAAATTAGAGTGGAATTGAATCCAACAGAATATTTTGAAGTTTGAGACTCTTGTCATATTATTTTATTATTTTAATTTTAAGTGGCTCTTGTCATCAGAGTGTAAAATGGGCACAGAACACTTGACACTGTGTTTTGTCATGCAGGAGCATAACTTGAGGGTCTGGACTGAGAGCAGAGTATTTGTTTCCAAGACTGTCGTAAAACAAAGGCGCCTGCTCCAGGCTGACCATAGAAGATGGCTGCCTGTGGCTGCTTGTTGCACACAGACCCATGGGCTACCTGGGAGAGAAACTTCATTGTTTCTTCTGCTAGGGTCTTCTTTCTGCAGCGTGCTGTGAACTCTGACAGTCAACAGTGATAGGGAATAGGCAAGTGGTGAGAGAATTGCACAGGAAGGATAGAGTTTCCCAACCAACTGTCTTTTTTTGCCTTCATTCCCTTGGGGCAGCATCGTTCCCTTCCAAACCCTAACATTCTGTGATTCTGTAGTTCTTCAAGGCAGAAAGCAGGTGAATTTGAATGTCTGGAATAGTCAAATACTACTAGGATGTAGTATTCAGGCTGTCTGACCAGGTGCTCTGAGAAAACTAACTCAAAAGTTACCTAAATAATCCTTGAAAAGAGGTATCACTTGCTTTCCCTCTCTCTCTTCATCTCTCTCACACTGTACAGTGATCACAGATTTTCAGTAGTCTAACAATTTAGTCCCATTTCTGAAATGTGTATTTATGCTACTTGAAAAAAATCCACACCTCTACCATTAGTGTACACCACTGCTTTCACAGTCAATAATGCTTTACTGTTTGATTCTCTCCTGAACTGATTTTTCTTTGGATACTGAAGAGCATAGAATCATAGAATTAGAGAATGGTCTAGGCTGGAAGGGACCTTAGAGATTATTAAATCCAACCTCCCTGTCATGGGCAGGGACACCTCTCAACTAGATCAGGCAACACATGGGAAAATGTTCCTTAATTTAATTTTTTTTATTTACCTCAATCATTTTGACTGTCAAGATCCCAGGGAGTGGGATGATTCCTCTAGAAGAAACAGTGTTGACTACCTCTACAGTTTCATTAGGATTATACTCCCAATCCCACATTGGCTCTGAACCAGCCACTCAGGATGAGGAACAGGGAGTACAGAAGAAAATGATGGATATTAAACATTTTCATTGGCTTTGGTTGCAGAATTATTTTGCTTTCTGAAAACTAAATGTTGGTTCACTTTGACCTGATGGGGTTCTGCTATGCCAAGAATTTTTTTCCTCCAGTTTTGTTGCCCTGAAAGCTTTTTTTCCAGGAGGAATTAGTAATCTGAATGTTTTACTTTTAGTTATTTCACATGTCTAGCCTTAATTACCCATAGCAATGCTCCAGAATGTAGAAGGAAACCTTTGGTAGCTTTCTTAGGAAAGCCTCCAGAGGAGAGAGCTGAGCTTTGCCCTGCAGACATTGCCTGCTTCTCTATGTTCCCAGATCAATAACTAAAAGGGTGCAAAGCCAGTTGGCCACCAGGGCAGCAGCACATCTCCCTGCTAATGAGAGTGACCTTTCCACCCACTGCTTCACATGACTGAAATCAGGGGAAATTAGTTTACTCGACCCAGAGCTTCTGTAACTGGTGATGCTGGGGCTGAAATCCTTGCTCATGGTGTGATGAATACATTAAGGATCTGTTTGAAAAATTGTGGAAATCAGTCTGAAGATAAAAAGACTGCAACTGAACCAGCTAGATCCTCTGTAGTTCCTGAGAGATAGGTGAAGAATAATGATGTCTCCAAGGTGTCTGTCCTTCCGTTTGGTGAATTACACGTTTAACTGGAAAAATCACTACTGCTGAAGCAAAGGTCCTGCTGCTTACAGCGTTTACAAAGGCCCTTAAAAATATAGACAAGAACATAGTTTTGTGAAGAAAGGGAGACTGCTGTGTGGGTTGAAGGGTAACATTTAAAAGCTTTGCTCATCCCAAAGCAGCCCTGTCACACTTCTTGTTGGCTGTTATACTTAAAAGGGACCTTGAGATCTTAATTAACTAACTAGCTAGTTAATCAATCCCTTCAATACTAAACACGTATAAACGAGCTGACATATTTATGCGGTATTGTAAATATTTTAAATGTAAACCAAGGGGAAATTTTATGCCATTTATATATTATCTTAGGTAATAAAAATGTATTTCCAAAGAAAAAAGAATCAGCTAATAGTGCTAAAATTAAAGTCCAAACTGAAATGTGCTTTTTTCCTACATAGGGCTAACACTGCTTTCACTTCAAATATAATTGACCAGGTTACTTGTTATAAAGGTAAAATGCAACAAATGAAATTCAACAAAAAATCTTCCTTTGTCATCTATGATCCAGGCAATCATCATTGCTTAAGGGTAAGTTTTAATAGGAATTTTTCCATAATTTCCCTTTCAGAAGTTGACTTTTTAAATTTGCCAGAAGTAACAAATATTCTTAGTGTACATAACTGGTAAAAAGCATCTTGATGGTTTTTATTGTGTTGTTTTTTTCTTTTTTTTCACTTCAACTACTTTGAAAAAACCTGCATGAGTATACAATGTAAAGTACCTAAATTTCATTAACCTAAATCCTTTAGTTATTTCTGGGGCTGTACAAGTAATAAATGGTTGGTTAGTAAAAGCAAGAAAAGTCCATTTGCTTAGCCTACAATGTTAACTTCCCAAAAATTATAATTCAGAAAAACAGAAGAAATTTAAAGAGGCATTATACTTCTTCAGTGTCTGTGCCCTTATATGGTGCCCTTAGGATTTATTGAATCCCAAGGGCCTTACACACTTGAGGTTTTCTAAACTCTGCATAGGGTAAAGCTGTGTCTGACCTTATTGGTTTATGATTAATCAGAATACAGAACGTTTCTCCCTTTAAAATTCAGATCCTCTCTGAGTTCAACTTAATATGTTCAGGGCATTAGAATACAGTAAGGGTTATCTTTAGCTGAATATGTAAAAGTATATCCTTATTTTATTGTCTAATGAAAGTATCTTCCAAAGCTCACTGTTAAAGAAGAGCCCTAAATGTACAATTCGTAAGAGAAAACTTTCCTGGGTCTAGAAGGAATAGGAGTAGTATTTTGAATTAAATGTTGACATTTGATGTATGTTTCTCCGAGCAACATTCTGAAGGAGCCATGAGTCAGCTCCACTTCAACCTACTATTACACAGCTGGAAGTTCACTTTGTATCATCATGCTGAGAAATAAATGTCCACACTCTACAACTAATTTTGAGTCCTGCTTCACCTTACAAAGCTTTCTGGACTCTACAGCTTTCTCTGACCAAGATCTCCTGAGATGGTTATAAACTCAGAAACTCTTAAAACATAAACTGATAGACTGTAACTATGATTTTCGTTATAATATTTGATTATCCTTAGTGAATGGATGCTGTCTGTTCTGGGTCCTCTGTCTTTTTTCAAACTTTCAGTCAGCTTTCTTCACATTAAATCAGTCCTGCAGTTAACATAAAGACATTCTATCAGCTTTTCTCTCCCTACATGTCTAAGACTTTGTGACCCTTAAAGGACCGTAGCACTCATCTGACTCCTAAATTTCTTTCCTTATCAAAACTCTACTGTCTGAACAGTACCAGTTCCCCATCTGTCATTGATTATGTTGCCCTCAGACTCTCTCATCTGAGTAAGAACCATCAAAGTTATTATTTTCTGCCCCTGATCTGGATGAAGTACAGCTCAGGTACTGAAAGCAGCTACCTCATACACTGAAATACTCAGTGATGCAGGAATTTCAGATCAATATCTAGAATCCATAGCTTCTCTAACATTGTCTCAATCATTAGCTTACATTTCATTAGTTTCTCAGACTGCATTCTAGTGATTTATAAATCACAGGAATATTTGGAGCCACTAAAGAGCTGACAAGTTACAATGATATATCTTAGAAGTTATCACCCAACTCTGGGCCACAGAGGCCCAACTACAGAAACATTTCACAATAAATTTGACTGGCTGGACTCAAGACTCCTACATAACTCTCATGAGAACTTATTAATTAGGTATAGCCAAAATTTCTGGAGACCTCTGATAGAAAACTCTGATAAGTATGTTAATGCTCAAATGGAAGAAAACACTTATAATTTCCATAAAAGCTAATCCTTCCAATAGTGATGAATTGTCTTCTGTTCAATGACGTCTAGCTAAAAAAATCCCAGCAATCTCATTGCAAATACATGACATATGATGGAGGAAAGAGCAGCAGTTGTATGTGAAGGTGCAGCCAAGAAGAGGTTACAATTGCATTTATCCCATTGAGGAGACTGAAGTTCATGTGTCTAGTGTGAACTGCTGCTTCTCTCATGAGTTTGGTGGACGTTGCACTGTCACCTTGTGGTCAAGATTATCAGCTCTCAGCCTGGAAGATTTTGTCTGGACCATGGCTGTATACCTGTTGACTGGTTTAACACACATTTAGCATGCGCCTGCAGCAGTGGGATGGAAAAGCTGGGCAGTGCCAAGCTTGTCAGTAATAAAAAAGCTTTAACAGATTTGCCAAAGAGCTTTCCTCAAAGGAAAACATGGAGTTACTTCATATACAATGCTGCCTTCAAGGCCCAAACACTTACCACTTTGGGAATTGCTCTGAGTTTTGGCTGATGGCAAGGTGGTAATGCTCTAACTTGAGCCCTAATACAGTCTACCTCAACCACCAAGTATGACAAGCCTTCCTTATTTGTAAAAGCAAATCAAACAAGACAGTTTGCAATCTCAATTAAAATAAGCTTTTAAAATTATATGTGTTCTTTCAACTCAAACTTAAAATTATGAGGCTTCATATTAAAGAAATTAAAGTAACAATTATGCATGGTTTGGGGGGTCTCGTAAGTTTTCGTCAAATATTTTCTTCCATTTTTTTTCCCTATAAGATGTAATAAAAATACTAATAAAATGAAGGGAAGATCAAGTAAGTAAAACTCCCTGTAGTTTTTATCTGGTTTTAATATATAATAAAAATTTCTGAAATCTGTCATGTAAATCACTGCATCGATAAATAATATTTCCTACATTTGCTATCAGAAAATTTCTAGGTTTATAATTGATGTTGTGTTTGAGGATACTTTTACTAGAAATTAACACCCTTTATAATTGTTTTATTCTATCTCCACTAGTTTTTGGTCAACAAAGGAAAAGGAAAAGAAACATCACAGTTGCTCTCACAGAAGCAGAGGCTTATGAAAAACACTGTATCTCCATTCTAATTGCACTAATGTGGTAGACCACTTTTCCTCTCTACATACATTTTAAAGGAAAATTATAGTTATTCAAGGATTTTTTCCATTGATGTGGAAGAGTGGGAGTCTTCACAGATCTCTCCTGTATAGCTGACTGACAGTCAATTTGATGCATATATTCTCCAAAAACTTGCCAACTGCTGCTTCTATCTCCTTGCTCTGCAGTATTTATACCTCCTAAAAAAATCCTAAAATATTGCAATGAATCTTGTAATGACATTCACATGAACACTGTCAAGTACAAGACAAGAAAGTAGGTATGAAACAAAGTTAAAAGACCATTAAGATGTGATATTAAGTATGGTCTGTAGAGTTCTGTAGCAGTTGTTTAGAGAAGACAAGACAAGCATTTAGCATGGTCCTCTGAGGAACAGTCGTTTCTGCACAAGGCTTCTTTTTATCTAAGAAAGGTATCATTGCTCTTTCATGGTTTTGTAAAGGCCCAAGAAAGGAATGATTTTGTAACCAAGAAAATCTAGTGAGTATTATAGCTGTGCAGATGGACAGGAAGGATTATATTTCAGAGACATGGTGTAGAAAGAGTTAGAAAGCTGTACAGTTACCTAGCTGGCTTAGAGACAGGAGAATAGCATTAAATTCAGAAATGTAAGGAATGTCCAAAGTGTAATCCTGTTTGATGGTATCCATAGTACACTACATTTGTGTTGATACAGAAAAAAATGTTAGGATTAAAACAAAAAAAAAAGTGCTGTTGAGGTTGAAGTAATTCTGTGATATATTTTAGACTTCTCTTAAAAAAGTTACTAGATTCTAAGAGCAGCAATTCACTTAAATGGCAAGAACCACAGATGGAGTTGACCACTTGCTGAAGATGTCCCTGCTCGCTATGGGGGATGTTGGACTAGATGACCTTTAAATATCCCTTCCATCCCAAAACATTCTATGAATGTAAAGAAATCGCTATGTGAGGGTCCAAACTGGGGAGACAGTGATAAAAGAATTTTGTTGTTAGTTTTGTAAACAACTTTAGGGGGGACACTTTGAAGAAGTGGTCTGTAAATCACTAGTACAGGGAGCAAAGTTAACCAGCAGTCTTCCTTGTCTTCATATTTATTTGTTATTTGTTTAATATTGGTGGGAATCCTGCCCCTCCCAAGAAATATATATACATTAAGACCAGAATCTTAATATGCTTTGAGAACCTAATGAAACATAGACATTTATTTTTAGTTATATTGAACTTAGATTAGATGACCTGTCTGCAACCTTAAGTGCCAAAATACTTCTCCAAAGGAAAAAAATGTCGTGAAGGTTTTTGAGATGCAATTTAGTAAAGTTCAGTGAAGATACCAATAGATTTTTGAAGCTTTCATCCATTTGTGCTGACCAAATTCATCAATGTTTATGGAAAATGAACAAGAAAGGATACTTGTGTTTTCATGTAAAGTTGCAAAAAAAAAAAGTAGGACAGCGTATTTATGGATTTTACTTGTGTTTATTTATTTACTGTCCATGTTACTAAATATCATTCATATTTTCAGAGCCAGATTTTAAAAATTATTCCACTTATCCCACACGCCCACATTTATGGGCACTAGACTGCTATGTCCAAGTCTGTCTCATGTGACACAGAATCACAGAGTGTTAGGAGTTGGAAGGGACCTCGGAAGGTCATTTAATCCAACCGCCCTGCCAGAGCAGGATCACCTACAGTAGGTCACACAGGAAGGCATCCAGGAGGGTTTTGAAAGTCTCCAGAGAAGGAGACTCCACAACTTCCCTGGGCAGCCTGTGCCAGTGCTCTGTCACCCTCACAGGGAAAAGGGTTTTCATAATGTTTTTGTAGAGCCTCCTAGGCTCCAATGTGCATCTGTTGCCCTTTGTCCTGTCATTAGACATCCCTGAGAAGAGCCTGGCTCCGTCTTCCTGACACTCACCCTTGACATATTTATAAACATTTATGAGTTTATCGCTCAGCCTCCTCTTCTCCAAGCTAAAGAGACCCAGCTCCTTCAGCCTTTCCTCAGAAGGGAGATGTTCCACTCCCTTCATCATCTTTGTGGCTCTGCGCTGGACTCTCTCAAGCAGTTCCCTGTCTCTCTTGAGCTGAGGGGCCCAGAACTGGACACAAGATTCCAGATGTGGCCTTACCAGGGCAGAGTAAAGGGAGAGGAGGAACTCTCTCGACCTACTAGCTACTCCCCTTCTAATACACCCCAGGATGCCATTGGCCTTCTTGGCCACGAGGGCACATTGCTGGCTCATGGTCATCCTGCTGTCCACTAGAACCCCCAGGTCACTTTCCCCTGCACTGCTCTCCAGTAGGTCAGTCCCCAACCTATACTGGTACATGGAGTTGTTCTTTGCCAGATGCAAGACTCTACACTTGCCCTTGTTTTATTTCATAAAATTTCTCCTTGCCCAGCTCTCCAGCCTGTCTAGATCTCTCTGAATGGCAGCACAGCCTTCTGGTGTGTAACCCACTCCTCCCAGTTTTGTGTCAGCAGCAAACTTGCTGACAGTGCACTATATTTCCTTATCCAGGTTGTTCATGAATATATTGAACAGTACTGGTCCCCAGTGATTTTGTGCTAGAACAGGATAAATAAATATTTATTGGTGCTTAATCTCTGAAGAGATGACTGATTTGTCTATGTGCAGAAAATACTTGGCTTTTGGTGCTTCAACATGAGTCACTTTTCTCATTTACTTGATCACTGATTTATCTGTCCGCCACTGTGAATGAATGGGCATACGTTCAGCTGGTATTATATGAGCGCAGGTACTATGAACCGAGAGAAAGATGTCCTAAAGTGTGTTACTAATTATTTATATACTTCATCAAAGGCTCAGTGCTCTTGCTGTGCAACTCATAATCCTTGTCTAGCCATGGCCCTATCCATTTTTAAATTTTCCTTTTTTCCTTAATAGTCTTTTAGATAAAAATAATTGGGTACTTAAATATTTCTAAAGCTAGCAATTAAAAAATACTTTATTACACAACCAATATATCCAGCAATGAATACATTATGGGAAAAGAAGACTGTCAAGCAGTCCACAAATTAGAATCCAAATACAAGTGCCATTTCTTCTGCATAATTCTTATAAACAGCACAGAACAGTGTTACTGGACCCACTGATGAGACAGTAGAAACATGGTCATTTACTACAAATTCTGTGTTCTGTAAATCCTGAGCAGAGGCAAAAAGGGGTGTAAATTGGGTGAATCTGTGTCACTAAAATCTAAAATTAAGTACACATCAGAGGAACCAACTTTGTGTCCACAGCTCAGAAGGAAGAGAAAGAACTGCTGTACTCTATACAAAGCACATTATTTGTTGGGTTTGAGTCCAGCAGTTGTATCATTATATATGCATAGTTATATTCAGGATGAAGTCCTGACCTGTAATGACTGGGTTGTTTCAAACTCTTAAGGAAGAAAACTTAGCCATCAATGGTCTAAATTGCTATTAGAATGAAAGAGTAATTTATGATGGGAAAGGATTTTGAAACAAGGTGAACTCACTCTCTCTCATCTCCAGTAAATTGCTGTGGAGCAATTGCAACAGACCTGTACGAGGACATAATAAGGATTTGTGTGAGATAATTAGTAATATGAAATATTCAGACTACATAATTCCCACTTAAAATAGCTCAGGTGTTCTGCAGAACTTTTTGGAAAGGCTAATAGCCAAGGGCAGTTTTCTTTTAACTAAGGTTGCACTACCTAGTGCTCTCTAAAGGTGCTTTGATATGTAAAAGAATAGTCATATTTAGTCTGATGATAAGAATATTCAAATGTGTTGCAGAGATGGGCCATGACTCTGTATCATTGTCGCAAGAGCTCCTAGCAGGTCAAAACTTGAGTGTGACAACTGCTGTCAGGATTACTAATGCATTTTACCATCTGTTGCGCAAAATATACAGAAACTATCTTTGAAGTGTAGGCAAGATTCATGTTCCCAGGCTCTGTTTTCTGAACCTGTGACTCATTTTCTGTTGCACAGATTAGTTTGAACAGAAAGAACAGTATCTCTCTTCTTTTCACCATTACCCCAGCAGTAACTATTCAGCCCGACAACACAGGAACACTGCTGGTTGACTCTTCTCGAGGCAAAGAAGAAGATCAAGGATGGCTGCATTCCATTCATTTGAGCATGAACCACAAGGCTGGACTGAGAAAAAAAAGAGTTAAAATCAGCTCTGCCTTCTCCTGATAATGCATTGCAGTTGCAAAAGTCAGTTTTTGAATGAAAACGGGTGTCTCCCTACCTTCAGGAAAAAGGATGAAAGTGCCCTTCCACAGCCCTGAATAAGTAGAAAATTTGAAGACATATCCTGTTGCTTTGAATTTTGAGCAGTCACAAAGCATTCGAGCATCAGACATGACACAGTCTGCACATGTATCTTCTCTGCTTAGCTTCCTGGGGTAGTTTGGCTTCTGTCCTAATGCTCTATGTCCTTCCCTGCATTGTCTAGAGACATTAAATGCCTAACTGGTGGGTTCTGTCTATCTCGTAAGAAGCTGGATACCAAAAAGATAGATACATCATCCAAGCCAGCAGCCAGAGCCATTTTTGTTCCATGTCTCTACGACACAGAATAAACCTAGTCCCGCTGAATTCCCTAGGACTGACTTCATGAGGTTACTTCAAGCATCAGAGATAGTCCTGCACACTCAAACTGTCTGACTAAGCTAACCCAACTGGTACTTTAAGAAAAAATGAGAAGTTGGGGATAACACCTAGCTTTTACTTTAAAAACTCTGAAAAATATCTGTCCGCCATCTAAAAAGGCTAACTTCTGGAAGACTTACTTTTTTTCCTATATAAAACATTTGAAGGCTACTAGATTTTCCTTTTGTTTCTTGTTTTCACATAAAAGGAGAGGATTGCTTAGCTAGCCACACAACCTGGCAGGTCTAGAGTTGGCCTGTAGAGGTGGTTGCTTATTTTCAGAGCTAGACTTCTAAGGGCAAAAATTTATGCAAAAAGGAAGAACACCTTAATGAAAACATACCACGACTTCAGTATTTCACTAGAAAAAAATTTTCTGGGTTCATTAGAGGTTGTCATAATAATTTCAACTTTTCTTCCAAAGGCTAAGCACAGCTTCAGCTGCTATTTTGGAGGAAAGGAAGAGCAATGCTATCAGGACTTCCAGTAAGACGAACAAGAAGATCTTGGCAGTGTATACAATACCAGGGACAGCCTCATCAAACACGCTGATATAAAACCAGTATCTTTCACATGTAAATGGTTTCCTCAGGTATTACTCATCAATACTTCATGCATGTAGTGATCTTGTTAGAAATTATAACATTTACTATAACACACCATTTCATCTCACTAAAAGATATGTTGGTAAACTCTTCCTACTCGACCATATGAAGGATTATGCTTATAAATTGAATCATATCTTTTCCTGATTAAGAGCTACTTATCTCTTGAGTGGCTCACCAACTATGTGACATTTTTTTACAAGATCAGGGAAAAGAGCTTACCACTGGAAAACAGAAAAGTGCTTTAAGAGATGTTCTTGATGTCATTTTCTTTCACAGTTTTAGAGTCAATATATTTAGTATCTTTGATACAATTAATTAAACTAGTACTCCTGGCTGTCCACTTATATATTTTTGGATTAACAGACCTGGTAAAAGTTTAGCTAAGTAGAAGACCTGGCATGAATTGCTTTGGGTTATTAAATCCATGGATTGAAGGTGTCATGGTCTCTACCCATCATAACCCTCTAGACCTGCTTGGCATGTTCGAATTTCACTTCCTGAATTCCTAATTTCCTGAAAATAACTATTACTACAGTTAGCAGTGCACTCAATTTTAGGAAAAACCTATAGTGCAAATTGTGTACCTCACTGACTACTTTATCCAAAATCCTCTGAGAGAAACCCAATGAACTTCTATCAAAATAAAAATCTGATTATGTGAATGAAAACATACATATTTAAAAAATATGGATACCTAGCTAGACCGTTATTAAAAAGACGCTCTTGGAATAAGATGTGTAAATACACAGTGTTCACATGCATATTTGTATTTGGTTGTGCATTTATTATACAACAGAATTGTTCACATTTTATGAGTAAAGCTTCTTGGAATCCTTTGATCTTTAGATAACTTTGTAGTTTTGAGATTGGAAACAATTTCAGATATAAAGCTGAGCTACAAATTAATAAAGATTCACTAATTTATAGGATTAAACACTCATATATGTAGGTTCAGTGGAAAAATCCAAGCTTGAAGTGAAATATCTAACCATAAGCAATTTTTTATGCTTCTAATACTTCGCATACGATAGTCGATTAAGCTTCTTGTCTGTATTCTAATGATGTAATCTCAAATGCCTGGCATATTACCTTGCTTCCAGATGACTGAAAGTGAATTTTCAAAGTGGTGCATGAGACATAGGGGCACAAATCCTGTTAGTAGCTAATGGGATTTTTTTTGCACCTCCTGTGCACCACACTGAGAGACCCCACCTTGAAATTTCCATTATCTATATTTATTCAAAGATGATGTCTTGTAAATATTGACCCTTCTGAATTGGTCAAACGATCTGTGTTTGACAGGTTAAACCCATAATTACTAAACTGATCTTACAGATATCCAATGCTGTCTCCTGTTCCTTTTCCTTTTCTATGGCCTACTCTTATTCCGCTCCCATAGGAAGAAAACCTCCACCCATCACCTTCAGCATCTGTGAAGAGAGTGGGACATATGATGTGTTAGCTTGATTACTTCTCTAGGAAAAGAAACTCAGGCTTTTCATAGATATGATTACATACATGTTTTCCTCCAAAATATAAGTAGCTAGGGGTGAATAGGGAATGAGACTAAATGTGTTGAAACGAATATATATAGCTTTTCAAACCCTTGAAATGTTTACTGCCATGACAGAGCTGACATGCTTTATTAAACTGATTGTTTACTACAGGTATTTTCACTTTGTATTAAATATGCTCACTCATGCGACTCCTGCAGATCCTACAGAAAATCATAGGCATCACTAACATACTGTCTGAGGCAATTAAGTATTAACATTTATGTCTTTGGTGTCATCCTTAAAGATTTTCTGTTTCTTGTTCTTCTAATTCCTGATATTCTCTTTGCCATACAAATGTCCGATCTTTTATTTCTTGAAAAAGTACCATGACAAAATAATAACTTGCTGAAATTCTTGCTATAGGCTAATTCATATTTTGGAGGAAAAAAATATTGTCTATTTGTTTCAAAATGTTTTATTACAAAGACATATTGGGAACATACAATAACATAAAAGAGTAATAGTTATACCTTGAAAAATATGTAGGCAGGCTTACTTAATAATTCCTGATGAAGGAATTATGATTTCAGTGAAACCTAAAAACTTCCCTCAGAACAACGAGTCTGCTCTTAAGGCTAAAATCAGTTTAGTTTATACATTCAGAAATAACAATTTTTCTACACAGCAGAATATCTTTCTTTTAAGTGTTTGCATAATTATATATATATTTATAATTTCTTTTTAAAGTAAAATGCAAATTCTTTTTTCTCATTTCATTTGTTTTTAATGGAATAGGGAAAAAATTTCAGATTAGCTATTTGTAATTTCATATGCACCACTGTACACATTTTAAAGTCAACTTTTGTAAGAAGTGCTTTGATCGTGTTTAATAAAATTTATTTATTAGTAACAGTGAAGTAAAACTTATTCCTTAACAGTAACAAAAAAGGATAGTGATAATATCACACACAAAACTCGTAACCGTAGTACTTCAGGCAGTGAAGTACTTCTTATGGTTATATCAGTGTGCGGTTGTCACAACCCCCCATTTTTCAAGTTGATAAATATTCTCTTCTTCCACCAGAAAAAACAGTTGTGCTGAGACAAGAACAGTATTCCCAAATGATGAGGCAAATCAATGGCAATACCACTTGAGATCTCCTGATCCTCAAACCATAGCTCATCCTGACTAGACCAAAATTCCTTTTAAAAAAAGGGTTAAAAAAAAGGTTGATATTATTTCTGTGTATTTTCCTAGGAAATTTATAAAATGACTGATGTGGATACTGTTTTCTGTATTTTCAGTCATGTCTTTACGGAAACATGATAGTTGTTGGTAGCTTAACATCTGGTGGCTTCTTTTTTCCCCAAAGTTTGAGGTGATGGTGAAGACCTAAGAGAAGAAACAGGTGGCAAGCAGTTTAGAGCATTTTCTGGAACCTGTGCCTCTAATTACTGAGATAAAAAGAAAACTTCAACAATTTTGTCTCATTTGTCTGGAGACAAGATGATTTAAGATTACACATGGCTGCAGGTGTTGGTGCTGACTGCCTAAAAAGAAGCAAAAAATCACCCCAAAACAACCCAGGAATTTTTGGGAAATTCTATTGAATTTAGCTGAAGAATCCATTAAATTAAGCTCTTACAAAGGCAGGATAGAGAAAAAGAAAGTCCTGTTCTGTTCTGATGTCTCAATCAAATAAACAGAGATTGTTTCACAGTTGAAAAGAGAGACATCCTTCTGTTATTGCATATCTTTTCACTGTTCCCCTTGATATCAGTATTGCAAAACTTCAGTCTAAATTCTCCCTCTTTGGGCTCAAACTCATGGTGGTCACAAGCAGCTCTTCTGAAAAGCAGTTAAGGAGTTATAATGATTTAAAAACAGTATTCTGAAGAAGAACCAAGGTCTTTAAATTGTCATCTCAGTGCAAAATAAAAACAAATTACCCACCCAAATGTCAGAACGTATACCTGAGGAGATGTAACTTGAGCCTTTGAAGTGTGGATATCTTTTATGTACCATCCAACAGACTTTGGAGGGTCCTAGAAATTACTTTTTCATTCTTGGATTATGAGATTCAGATCTTCAGTGAGAAATATGAAATCAGTAAGAACAACTTCTCTGGTATGAGAGGATAATTCTTGTTTCACTGGACACCTTGGTTGGCCTACAAAGACCAGAGACACTTTAAATAAAAAAAAAAGCACAGGAAAATATTTTCCATTGCTACAGAGTTTATAAAACTTGGTGTGTGAAATTCTGTACATGAATAAGATTAAGGAATCTAAATTTTAAACACAGGGGAAAAAGGGAATGGGGTGGTTATTCTGCAAACACATCACTGCTGAAAAAGGAAAGTTTTTAATGTAGCATCAGTGCTTTTTCTATGGATGTCAACAGCAGCAGAAAAGAAATCTCATATTATGTTAATATGGTAATTACAATCTGCAAATAGTGAGAAACATTACCTATTTAGCTCAAAATCATAGTGGTTAGAATTTAAAATTTTAAGCAGTTTTTCTTGAATATTTTGCAATAAATCAAATATTAAAGTATGTCTATGTATTCAATACGGTTAGAAAGCTTTAACCACATAGTATGAATCCGTTCCTGGATACATGGAGTACCTCAGAGCGGAACTCTCATCTAGTATGCTTCTTTGCCTGAGCTACATCTGATCTCCCCAGATAGACATACATATGCGCTAATAGAAAATCAGTCACTAAAAAAAATGTGTTCAAAAACTAAAACCATAGTTTTATGAGATCTTGTCACACAGGACTGCAAAATAAGGCAAAAAGAGCCCGAGGAAAAAAAAATTGGAAATAAAATATAAGGAAAAATATGAAGGGAAAAAAATGAAATATATATTTAAAAATGCTGTGTGTTGGCAAAACTCTGTCCTCATGAGGACAACTGGAAATTTGGCCACTGACTGAAAAGATTAGAGTACACAGTGGTGATGAGTGGCTTTGAAATGTCCTTTTAATCAGTCTCTGTCTGTCCAAGTTTGGTTTTCATTTGAAAAAGGAGTAAAGAAACCCGTCATAAAGTGTGAGAAACAACCAGAAAATTGGTGTCTAACAAAAGAGTGGTTGTACAGAAAATGGAAAGCAGAAATGCACTCCACAATTATAAATTCTTAATAGAATGCTTGAAATTTTTCTAGCTGAGTATAAAGCCTGAGTGTATCCTGTGAAAAACTTAAATGTAATCACAATTTAAAAAAAAAACCACTTTTTTTTTAAGACTAAACACTGATTTGGAAATTACAGAATAACAGATATGTTTATGTTCATGGATTGTTTTGAAAGCTCACTTTCTGGGTGCTTCCCAAACTACCAGCACTTTCAGCGTGTGCTTCTTCCAAAATACAAGGCCAGCCCTCCTTCCAGGAGCTGCACCGTGCCGGGTGGGATTCGGGACACACCATGGCAGTGTGAGTTAGAAAGTTCAGAAGCACTGCGTGAGGTGCAGGCACCACTACACCCTGAATAAAAAGCAGACTCGATTATTGTGACAGATTATTTTATTGAGCAGACAATGGATTTGCTTAATAAGCAACAGTTGTGAAAGTGACTGGCACTTTTTTAACCAAGACAAGTCCAAAACTAGCAGATACTCAAACTGTAATTCCTGCCTGAATCTTCTTAAGTCTGAAAACTCTCTCTGCCTGTCCAAATAGCTTAGCTTCTCCTAAGCTGTGTTTTATCCAGAAGTTTCAGACAGATTTTAAAGTTCCTAAGAGCACCCCTCCTTTTGTTATTCTATTTTCATCTCTTTCATCATATTCCAAACGCACTTGAGATGTTAACCTGCTATTATTAGTTCAAGAAAGAGCTGAAATGAAGAGATTTTATCATTTTAGTGATAATTAGAGCAAACTAACATATCAGTATTCCTTTCTATATTGGTACCTGGTAAGACACTGAACCTGTTATATCCAAAGAAAGAAAATCTGCAAAGGGCTTGGACTTGCCAGTTGTTGTAACCCAGGTATGCTCCAAAGGAAGATGTTCTCTTTCTGAAGTGCATAGAGATATCAGATACTAGCTATGTGGTGAACTCTTAGGAAAAAAGGAAATCATCCTTGGCTGTAAAACAAATTGCCATTAAACTGTTTTTAACATTAAAATAGAACAAAGGTTATAGTGCACCTGCATATTTTCTGTGTTTTGTCATGTCACCTGGTGACAAAAACAAAATGAGCATTTTCAGAAAGTGTATCTTAAACCTCCTCCAGAATGTCAAAATTAAAACAAAAGAGAGGATCCGTAAAACCAAATAAAAAGGTAAAGTGAAAGAAATATGTCAAAACAATGTAGTTTTTCCTAAATCCTCTGTTGGAGGTGTAAATTGCCAGTCTGACACAACTGGCAGTCTGAGCTCCTCTGGTTAATAATCAGTTGAATTATAAAAATAACTCTTTAAAGTGGTAAGAAAGATGAACTATCTGTTCTGAAATTTCACTGCCCCACAAGTAATCTGTTATCCTTAAGAATATTATTTTTTAAATTGTTATTAAATGCAAACATGGTGGTAAAATTGTACTTGTGAAATACTGGAAGAATGTTTTCTGATTTATTTTATGGATTTTTGTTTAGCCTGAACTGAACGAAAGATTTATTTTCAATTCTAGGGAAATATTTTAACAGCAGGGTTAGTTATAAATGGAAGTGACTGCCCAAGGAGGCTGCAGTTTTAGGAAGAAATCAGGCTTAGCAAAGTTAGTCTTCTTGTATGTCAGAGTATTGAGTACAAAAATCCATGAGGTCTCATTTAGTATCTTACTATGAGACTACAAATTCTCCCTAACTATTCCCATATTATTTAAACTATTGATAAATAATAATAATAAAAAATGTTAATTGTTGGGGTTTTTTCTGAATGTTACTAACAGTTGAGTAGTAGGGAAGGTAAAACTCCTGTTGTGATACACGAAGTCTTTAAAGAATCCAGTCCCATCTAAGCTCCAGGGTTTTTTCAGGACTGTATGCCTAAACCTCTTCTTAACTTGTCTCAATATTTCTTGAGAAGATCAGCTGGCCCAGACCTCTTCTTTTATTCCATTTATTCCTTAGATCCTAAACAGGTGGTCTTGAAAAGCAACTTCAGCCTTCAAATTTGCAGATGTCTTGATATCTGATATTTTTGATAAGATCAGATACGCTCAGTTCACCTAGAACTGGTGATATGTGAAAATGCTAATGGCCAAGTAATTCGTACAGATGTTCTGGAGTACTAAAGGTTACAAGCTTGATGTCATAAACTAAAAGGAGATTGTTCATCTGTGCTTTACATATTGATGGGTAGGGAGCCACAGGCTGCTCACAGACAGTTCTCTCTCCATTTGCAGCCTGTGGAAGATAGAACAGGAGATGCACTTGGACCATGACCAAAGCAAGGTCTGGAATTCATAAGTCTCCAAAGAACAAATTCATTTAGGTAAATGTAGCACAGTTTACACAGATTGAAGTCCTGTGAATTTTTCAGAGCTTCACAATATTGCTCAAAGAAAGACATCATTTTTTGCACCCTAAAACAGTGCTCAGTTGAGATTCTCCTTCTCTAGCCTCCGTGGAAAGCACTCGTGTATGATGATTGTGATGAGGCAAGCATATTACACTGTGGAAATTAGAGTAGGTTGTTGAAGGCTATGATGGGGAAAGTTTTATATAAGCTTTATTTTAAAGCTCTTATGTGCTCATTACTTCTTAGCTCCTGTTCATGAGGCAGGATGATAATATATTTCTGTAGATGATGTTTAAAGAAGAAAAAACAAAATTCCCCCAAAAGTGCTACTTTGTCTACTATCATTGTAGAAATATACATCTTGTCCTTTGATATGGCTCATTTAAAATAATAAATAGACACTTTTCTCTGGAGATCAAGTCAATACACGTCCCTTTAGCTGTACAATAAAAAAATGTCATGCTGTGACAGTTATAGTTTTCATAACTTTCCACAGTCCTGGCAGATATTGATTGTGGACATATTGGTATTTACATGAATGTAACCAAGCATATGTAGTAGCTGACTAGTATTTTTTTGCTTAATATGTCCCACGTATATGTTATCATAAGGATTTTTGTGGTGTAGTTCTCTGAAGGAGTAAAACATGGCTTGTGAGGTGAAAAAATCCAGGATGGCTCCTTTAGAAATCCCTGTCTAAGTTCATAGAGCAGTAGAGCTCTCAGTCATCTCCTCACAGCCTACAATGACTGGGCACAGGGTGTTTTGTGGGGCGGGCAATACGTGCTGCTGAGTGACACTGCTGCAGACTGGACACTGCTCCATGGTAGAAATACTCTGAGATGGTCCCTGGTCCTGTTCTCCCTCATTTTGCTGCCTGCAATAGATTACCTACCAATGAAAGGAAAAAGGTACTGTTTGGGCTGGCGCCCTGAGTAACATACTCTGGGTCTCAGCTCAGGAATTTTGATAGTCAGTGGGTATTTCTCAAAACTACTGCTCTAAGATTCAGGTAGTTTCTCGGGCACCTAAACATTAACTTTGTAAGTTTCCAGCTTTCCCAGTTCTAAAAAGAAAGACAAATTGAATCTAGGAGTTCAAAAATACTACAAGGAAAGAAATCCTTCATTTACATCACTTCTACTGCTTGTAATGTTTTTTGCTAGAAATCCTCTCTTATTCGGAAAATTCATATCCAGATTAGCTGTAGCTGTAGTTCAAATAACAAAAGCTCACAAATATCTTTAAACATCAGTCTAATTGTTTTTCATACAGGCCTGTCAATTAACGGACTGTCAAGATGCATAGTTGTTTCATGAACATGTCGTATGCAACTTAAATCTTTTTCAGAAATGAGAATATCTCCAATTATTTATCATGTAGCTTCTCTATGATGATCAGTAAACACCCCTCAAGAAACCTGCAAATAGAAATAAAGACAATTTTTCACCACAAACTGTAATTACTTTAATTATAGGATAATTATATAGATAATGTGTTTAAATGCAGTTTTCATTTTTTTCCTTTGTTTTCTAAATATTATCATCTTTCTATATTTTCTGATGTGTAAACAGTTTAGATGAAGAGCAGGTGAACTGCCTGCAATACAAACTGAGACAATAAAATGATGATTAAGCTATTGAAAACTATCCAACTAATGGATAATTTTTAAGTGAGCAGGTGTACTTAGTCATTATAACTTTAAAATGGAATATATATTTGAATTAAGTTCTGAAACTCCTGCATATTAAAAGGACTAATGTATCATTGGCAAGCATGCCAGGAAGTTCTTTACAGAGTTAGAAAGTTAGATTTTACTCCCAAAGTGTCTAAGTGAGGGCAAAATTTTTCCAGAGTTTTCCTTAGAGCAATGATTTGGGATTATGTGACTATATATACACATTTCTGTAAACTGTTTCAGTATCCAAAGGACCAGGAAAAATAATATCATTGCCAAGCTAATGAAAGTGGATATAGGTTTCGGGTTTTAGATACTCCATCCTTGACCTTGACTTTTATGGCTCTGTATACCACCTACTATGCTAGATGTGCAAATATCACATTTCCTGAAAGTCATGGCCTTTGGCATCATTGTTATAGATAAACTCACTTGTATGGAACTTAAGTGCATAAATCCTCAAGTTTAGTTTCACAGGCCCAATAGTGTTTGATAGATGAACTCTATACCTTCTAAATCAGAAATAGGTAAACTTTGTTTACATATATTTAGCTGTGACTATCCTACGAGCAAAATGTAGAACAGAAATACCATTTATTCCTGGTTCACGCTCTCCTCTATGGCATCATAAATCCTCAGATGCCTCTAACGCAGTGCTGCCAAAATTCCCCCCAATCAGTTCCCATTGCTACTCAAAATACTCATATTTTCTAAGGTTTTGAAATTGGTTCTCATCAAGTGTTGTGACAAATCAAACTACCAATTCAGTTTGCTAAATATCAATGTTCTTTCCTAACAAGTTAGAAAAATCTGATCAGTGCTAAGCAATATGAAAATTTAATCATAGAATCATAGAATCATAGAATGGCCTAGGCTGGAAGAGACCTTAGAGATCATCTAGTCCAACCTCCCTGTCATGAGCAGGGACGCCTCTCAACTAGATCAGGCTACTCAAGGCTCCGTCCAACTTGGCCTTGAACACCTCCAGGGAGGGGGCAGCCACATCATCTCTGGGCGGTTTATTCCAAAGTCTTGCCACCCTTGTACTGAAGAATTTCTTCCTAAGGTCCAATCTAAATCTATTCTCCTTCAACTTAAACCCATTTCCCCTTGTCCTATCAGTGGACACTCTTGTAAAAAGTCCCTCCCCAGCCTTCCTGTAGGTTCCCCTCAGGTATTGGAAAGCAGCTATTAGCTCCCCCCGAAGTCTTCTCTTTCCAGACTGAACAATCCCAGTTCCTGCAGTCTGTCCTCGTAGCAGAGGTGCTCCAGCCCCTGGATCATCCTTGTGGCCCTCCTCTGAACATGCTCCAACAGATCCACGTCCCTCTTACGGTGGGAGCACCAAAACTTGACTAGTAATAACTGAATTAGTCCAGCTAGTGAGTAGAGGTTAACACCACTAGAATTGTTATAGGATAGCACTCATTCTTCTCATTCTTTAATGGGACCAAAAATATTTCATAGTATAACTGTAAATGTTATGTGCATATATCTGTTGGCCACAATTTCTAAACTGAGAAAACTCAATTTTGTTACTGCTCTTGGTATTTGTAGGAGCTACAGGCATAGATGCTTCTTGATCCATCTTTCGTGAGCCCAGTTCTATCCCAGATGAAAAGTTTACACTGGGGCAATATCACTGAAAATCTTTATACATATATGTATTTTGCAGAGTAATTGTCATAGAAATCACTTCCAAAGGGATAAAGTCACAAGTCATATGAAAACAGAAAATATTCTACCTCCAGTTCTGAGCCATAAACAATGGTTTATCATTTATTAACAATGTTTTGAAATCTTCACACCAAAATGTATTCCTTGCTGCTGTCTGTTTTATTAGCACTCCTTTGGACTGACAGGGGTCAGCTTCGGCACACTCATACCCAATACCAGTCTCCGCAAATCTCTGCGGAGGTCACAGTTAGATCTCCCTGTGGCAAATCTTTAATTTATGCTTTAGAACTGACAGCAGACCTCAAGCCAGTCTTCCTCTGCTGCACAAAAGAGGATAACTTTACTAGCGGATGGAAGCTGTTCACAATTTTATTGGCAAAAGACTGTCATATTCCAGGCATGTTTTTGCAGTTTGTTTGCAGGTATCCTCTTGCTAAGACCCTTAAAATTTATATCTAATCAGAGTGCTTTTCCTTATTTCTCATTTTAGGGAAATACGTTTCTCTGTATGTGTATCTTGGGGGAAAAAAGCAGAATGGATCAAGCATCAGGCTTCCTTGGCATTTCAGAACGTGTCCAGCCACTGAAGACACTGGTTTATACTATATGACGTAGCTGGAACAAACAAATATTTACTGTTTACCTGTCAAAGGAGACAACCACCTATGACTCCCCTTTGCTGCTCTGAATTTACAGCTACCCATATCTCAGAACTTGCACACTCCACTATTAACACTATCACATTGCATAGATAGTGCAAGAACAAACCCATTGCAACAGTAACAAGAATCTCTCTTCAGTGGCCAAGATATCTTCACACTTGTAAGCTGAAAGCACAGAGCAATAAATATCATAAAGACAGAACTAAGGGTGAGGAAGGCATATTTGCATTTAACAGGACTTCGTACACTTCCATGGCCTGATTCCAGTGACATGGCGTGTAAATGATGTCATTTTGCTGATTTAAAAGGAATTTCTCTTTTGTCTGGAGATAGCCAGCACAAGCTCTGAAATCACTGCATTGTGCCACTATTTATCAGGAAAACTCTTATTTGGAATGTCTGAGTTTATCCCTTCAGGCATAGTTAACATATATGTAGTCACAGCATTTCAAATTTTGCTTGGAGCAAAATATGAGGTTAGAGAATTGAAGAACTTTTACAAATCCTTAAAATTTATATTTTAGCATATAATGAGGAAGTGTCTCAATGTATGAAGATTAGATACTTATATTTCCCCTGCAATTCAATGGCCATGGCTTCTCTCTTCTTCAACTGTGTACTTTCATTTGCAATCTTGCTGTTTTTATTCACCTCTGTATTGTTGGACAATTAAGTGGTAAAAGCTGTTACTATTATGTTAAAAAATTTATCTTATTTCAAGGGTTTTTTTTCTAGTCTTGTTCCACTATTTTCATGTGAAGACATGGATGGAAACACTTAGTAAAAGAAAAGACATGCAAAATATCAGAAGTATGACTTTTGCAGATAATTTTCAAAGGTAATTGCCTTATGAGTTAAAGAATTCAAGCCACCAACACACTGTAGCTTCTAATCTTTTCTTGTATACATAGGAATATTTATGTTGCTTTAAAAGATGCATGTGTATGAAGTATTTGTCAATAAAAAGCATCAAAATCCTACCCAAAATGTCACTTAGATCTCTCTTATATGAATGGTATCATCTGCTACATGAAATTAGGAAAGCTAGAAGGACAAGCAGTGTCCTTTAATAGGAAAAGACAGCAATTTCTCCAACAAATAGCTCTGTATGATGGCAGTACAGCTCAGTGAGAGGGAAAAATTGAGGGGAATTACACTGTAGATTCAACAGCTTCTCCAACCTGCATGGAGAGAGCTGTCCATTAGACCAGTTATTCTGACTGGATTTGACAAGTGCAGTATATATCCACACCACAGAAAAAATTTTATTCAGATTTTGGTATCAGATGCATGAAGTTTATGATTTGCATACCTTCACTTGGTATTACTGTCCTTGTTTATTCTTTAAAGAGCACTTTCTACATTGCAAATGCAGTGTAGCATGCACTATATATGGCTTATAGCTGTAAATAAATATGCTACTTTTTGATTTTTTTTTGAAGTTCCAAGAAGCTACTTAAAAACATCACATGATACTGCAAAAATATGACTACAGAATTATTCTGGAAAATGTGTGTTCACATATAGTATGACTATAATGCTGTACATTCACATGTAAAACAAGAGGGACTTCAGCAAAAAATATTGGTAGACATGATGCAATGATAACAGCAGGTGTTCTCCTCTGGCCCTAAATTTTGTAATGTTTACGGTCTCTAATAACTACAGATGTCTAGAGAGGAACTCAAAATAAGAATACTCTCTCCAAGCAAATAAGGACACAATCTGTTTAGACAATACTAAAAGCTCTTGGATTTCCTTACTACAGCAGTTCTGAGTTAAATAGACATGGCTGATTCAAAGAGTCAGCTCTGGATTTATCCATTGAAAGTAGGATCTCAGGACATCTCAGCGTATCTCGTCTAGAAGAGAACTGCAATTATGTACCATGATCAGCTTCTTCAGGTAAAAGAATTAAATATAGTTGGTCGAAACTATATCTTCCTACTCTTTTTTAATAAATTCAGTTACATCCAACCTAAACTGGGGCCCCAAAAAGTCATGTACTTCAGAGATCAGGGTAGTGTCTTGGAGCTCTCCAAGGTAAACCCTGTGTCTTCATATTTTGCTCATTCTTTTCAGAACATCTTCAAATCTAACCACTTTCTTTTCAGATGCAATAGCTAATTTGGTCATGACTTCCACAGTCAACTGCAACTGCCCAGTTCATTCTGGTAAGTCACACAGAAATAGTACTTAAAGAAAGTGGATTGTGACATTTAAACTTACCATTTTATGTCAAAACACTAATTTAATAGCACTATTAGGACCCTTAAATTAAATTGGCTTTTCGTTCATGACTCATTCACAAGCCACTCTTGATTTGTGTCAATACAATAGTATTGTATGTCTTTTATAACTGGTTCAGCTGAATGATTTTTCATCTCTATTCTGTTCATGAACTGCTCATTTTGATTAGTCATTATTTATGGGATTTTATTGGTCATATAGTATATTTTCTGCTTCTTGATTAGCTGACTGAAACTATAACAAAAGATAATGATTTATGACTAACAATGAAAAGTGAGGAATGAACAATGTATTTCTGGTACAGATTTGGAGAATATTGGTTGTTCACAGACACTGTTTTGAATACTCTGCATACTGAGTGACAAATATTTGGAAATATCTGCTGTCATGGTGGCAAGAGTACCAAAAAATCTACGGCCATTCATTTGTGACACCAACTCTGTATCTGAAGTAGATAGATAAATCAATGCAACCTCTTTAATAGATGTACAGGAGCTCAAATTGAGAAGTGACTCCAAATGAACTGCTGAATTGATCCTGACTATTCTAAATTCCTTCTTTTCCATCTAAAATCTCCCATAATTACTCATTTTTGAAAATAAACTTCCACCTGCGAATAAAATCAAATATCGAATTTTTAAAATAACATAGAACATGTTACTTTCTAAGAACTGGTTGCAGCTGCTGGACTGACCTTATACTTCTCAGATTATACTGGTGGCATTCTGGTATGTTTACAGTAAATATAGAATAAAGGGCTTACTACTGCAGTAGTTAGCTGCTTGCAAAACCTAATTAAGGCTTCACACTCCTTAACCATTAACATTATTTCTTTAATAAGCACTAAATTAGGCAGACATATGTGTCATATATCATCAGGAATCAAGCATGGAAGATCAGGACTTTTATGACTTCCTGTGACATTTGAGTTACAGAAACTAAATCCCATGCACCAAATTATTCTTCCCCTGTTTTTTAGGGACAAACCAATCTAATAAATTCTAAAATAAACTTGTTAGAGTGTCTTGTATTACAGTCAAAATAAGAGAGGGATTAACTTCATTTTTAAAAAAATTACCCCAATGATGCTGCACAGAAATCTGTTGGTTATAAGACAAAAGGAACTATGAGGCATGCAGAGAGAAATCTCACTCACTGGAGTGGGAGCTGCAGTGTTCAGTTATTTGGGAGCTGAATTTGGATATATCTCTATTGCAGGAGCTGATTCAGAACATAAAACAAATCCCTACAATGGCTGTGCCTTCTGCACTGGGCTTTGTTTAGTCAGGTAGATTTCATTCCTACTTTCTCTGATGTTTAAAATGGCTCCTAGGAGGATAAATCAGTTTCTTTTTTTCACATAGAAAGTTAACACAAACACTAGATAACTTGCAGAGACTTCAAAGGAAAATGATAAAAATGCTTTGCAGACACAGGCAAAAAAATCCTCAGCACACTTCATCCTCTCTGCATTTCCTCAGCTCTACAATGAAAAGACATGCTTGAGAAATGTTCGCTGAAAAAGGCCAAGTGAATTCAGAAAGCATTTTGTGTTGAATTCAGTGCTGGAAAAAATGAGAGTGGACATTTTTCTAATCTTAGGATCAAATTGAGTGTCCTACTGTTTCTGAGTTTTAACTCTGGAATTCAATGCATATAAATACAAGTGATGAAATACTCTGATTTTGAAAGCAAAATTTAATAGGGTTTTCTTTATGTAATTTTTTAAAAAAATATTTTAAAAATATATGTATATATATGTTTTTGGCACAACCATGCAGTTCCCAAACAAGGAAAATTAAAATCCGGCAGGATATACTCTTTCTGTGTTTAACCAAAGCATCTGCCTCATATGTACCTCCCATTATAGAATTTATTATTCAATTTTTTAGATCTCCATCTTTCCTATAGGCCCCCTTTAAGTACTGGAAGGCTACTACAAGGTCTCCCCAGAATCTTCTCTTCTCCAGGCTGAATAAGCTACACTTAGTCAGCCTGTCCTCACAGCAGAAGTGCTCCAGACTCCTGATCATCCTCAAGGCCCTCCTCTGCCCTTGCTCCAACAGGTCCGTGCCTTTCTTATGTTAAGGGCCCCAGAGTGGAAAACGGTACTCCAGGTGGGGTCTCGGGAGAGTGAAGCAGAGTGGCAGAATCACCCCCCTTGACCTGCTGGACACATTTTGTTTGTTGCAGACGGAGATATGAGTGGCTTTCATTGCTGTGAACGCACACTTCTGGCTCATGTTCAGTTTTTCATCCACCAAAACCCCCAAGTCCTTCTCTGCAGAGCTGCTTTCAATCCTTCCATCACCCAGCTTGTATTGGTGCCTAGGATTGCCTTGACCCAGGTGCAGGATCTTGCATTTGACCTTGTTGAACTTCATGAGGTTTGCATGGGCCAAACTCTGAAGACTGTCCCTCTGGATGTCATCCTTTCTCTCCAGCATGTTGATCACACCACACAGTGTGGTGCCATCAGGAAGCTTTCTGAAGGTTCACTCAATCCCACTATCTATGTCACTGACAAAGATGTTAAACTGCACTGGCCCCAATACACACCCCTGAGGAACACTACTCATCACTGGTCTCCACTTGGACATTAAGCAGTTGACAGTAGCTCTTTGAGTGCAACCATCCAGCCGATTCCTTATCCCTGAGTGGTCCATCCACCAAATCCATGTGTCTCCAATTTAGAGAGAAAGATGTTGTCTAGGACAGTGTCAAATAATTTGGACAATTCCAGGAAGATGACATCTGTTGTTCTTCCCTTATACACGGTGCTGTAACACCATCACAAAAAGGCACCAAATTTGTCAGGCAAGATTTGCCCTTGGTGAAGCCATGATGACTGTTACAAATCACCTCCTTATTTTGCACATTCCCTAGCATATTTTCCAGGAGGATCTGCTTCATGATCTTGCCAGGCATAGTGGTGAAACTGACTGGCCTCTAATTCCATGGGTCTTATTTTTTTCACTTTAAAAACTGGGGTTATATTTTCTATTTTTCAGTCAGTGGGAACTTCACCGGACTGCCATGACATCTCAAATATGATCAAGAGCGGCTTAGCAATTTCATCTGCCAGTTTCTTCAGGACCCATGGATGCATCTCATCAGGTCCCATGGACTTGTGTACCTTCAGGTTCCTTAGATGGTCTCAAACTTGATCTTCTCCTATAGTGGGTGGTCCTTCATTTTGCCAGTCCCTTCTGAGTGTGGTATGGCTGGAGCACTCGACAGTTAAGACTGAGGTAAAAATCGAGTTGGGTACCTCAGCCTTCTCCATTATCCGGGGTCACCGTGACTTCTGCTACCTTTTGGAGAGCATCTACAGATTCCCTAAACTTTCTTTTAACACCAACGTACCTATAGAAGCTTTTCTTATTTCTCTTGATGTCTCTGGCCAGATTTATTTCTATCAGGAGTTTGGCCTTCCTAACCTGATTCCTGAGTGTTTGGACAATTTCTCTGTATTCCTCCTAGGTTACCTATACTTGCTTCCATACTCCAGAGGCTTGCTTTTTGTGCTTGAGTTTGTCCAGGAGCTCCTTATTCATCCATGGAGGCCTCCTGGTGTTTTTGCCCAACTTTCTCTTTGTGGAGATGCAACGCTTCTGAGCTTAGAGGAGATGATCCTTGAATATCAATCAGCTTTCTTGGACCCCTCTTCCCTCCAGGGCTTTATTCTATGGTACTCTACCAAGCAGATCCCCAAAGAGGCACTCCAGATTCCCTTACCACCACTCACAGAGCTCTTTAATCCTTTAATTACTTAATTAAATGCTTATACCAGCAAATAAAATTTGTTTTACAGTACAGTCAATTTCACATACACAACTTGCATTACAGCAATGGAATGCAAGACTAATGGAAACCAGATACGTGAATGTCACAGTAAACTCCTACAAACTTCTGACACAAGAACCCTTGGAGCTCTAGCAACTGAAAGAGTAGTTTTTGCCATTAGGCCAGTAGCAGTAGCCCTTTCTGACACACAAATGCCTTTAAATGAAGACATGGAAGTAATTTCAGGTGCTTTGTTTCTCTTCCATTAGCTTTCCATATACGTATTTGTAAATACATGTACCTGTCTTTACATGCATACTCTGGTCATACATATATGGGTATTTGTCCACAGGCATGTAAATGTTTATATATATCTAACCCCTCACATTATATATTCACAGTTGCTGTGACCATTAGGCTGATTCAAAGAACAAAAAAACTCTCACTAAGATTCTGATTTAACAACTCCTAATGATATATTCATGCATAAATGAGTAGATAAATCAATAATTAAATCATGACTTATATTTAAACCTATGTTTTTTGCATCCTCTTTGAAACAACAATTTTTTAAACCTTGGTATAAATATTATCTTCTTGCACTACCTTGGTTGGCAGTCGGCAGTGCGAACGTAACATGTTGAACCTTACATGGTGGCAGTATTGAATGCATTTTCTCCCATTAGTTTTAGATATTACAGAGTCCTGGGCCTGAAAAGTGTTTAAGCTGGAGGTCATGTAACAATTTCAGATACTACAGGCTCAAGGCAAATAATTAGGGAAAAATACCAGGTTGAGGAAACAGAATTGAAAAACTCGATAGGAGCAATGGTAGATGAAGACAAAGTAAACAAGAGGCTGAAGAAGTCAAATTATGAAGACTAATACATATAGACTTTCTTGTCCTGGCTAAACTGCCCTTTCACTTTTTTTGGACAAATAGATTAGCTAAAATTGTATTTGCCTTTCCAAGAATGAGATTAAGGAAAGGGATGTTCTTATGTCCATTTTCACAGTCATGTTGTGAGAAATGTTAAAATTTACATTCTTTATAAATTTTGCGACTCCTGGCAAGAAAAAATCTCATGTAAAGATGCACTTTTTTCAGAACTGCTAAAAAGATCTAATAAAATAAGCTCAAACTTGGCAAAAATTATATGCTTTTGAAATGTATGCTTTAGATCTCTTTAGAGTTCCATTTTCTGAAGATTTCCCCAAAGATTTCCCCTTTAATAAGGTTTGGTGTAGTCTAAACTATACAGGCTTCATCATCACAAATAATCTGAACTTTGAAGACTGAAATCTGGAAGAGAAAGACTGGGACTGTAAAGACCATTTGAAATGGGCAAGGAGCTTATGAAGCACAGAATCACAGATTCATACAATAGTTTGGATTGCAAGAGACCTTTAAAGGTCATCTAGTCCAACTGCCCTGCAGTGAGCAGGGACATTTTCAACTAGATCAGGTTGCTCAGAGCCCTGTCCAACCTGACCTTGAATGTTTCCAGGGATGGGGCATCCACCACCTCAGAAGATAGATCAGTAAATAAGGTATTCAGTTCCTGATCAAGCTCATTTCATTAACTGACAGACCGTGTCAAGTTGTCAAGTCTTCCTACCTTGCTTAACACAGACTCAGAGTTCATGAAATGTGTATTAAGGACTAATAATGGGATGTGCTGGTGAAAAAGTCTTTAGTTAAAAGTTACCTCGGTGTGGTTGAATAAGTGGATTCCATCTTATTATGAGGAGTGAAATTTTAGCAACTAAACACTCTTCCATATTACTATTATGAAATCAAAATATAATTCCATGGAATTCTACTGACTTCCATAAATAATATGTTGCAACATTTAAGATTTAAGGATAATAGTCCTAGTGAAATTAAATTCAAAGTGCTTTTTCAATACTCATCAAATACAAAAAATGATATTGGGGTTTGGCCAATAAATTCTTACTATTCAGAGTCTTTGCACATCTGATCATAAACTTATTCTTTCAAGGACGTGTTGAACTTAAAAAGAAGCTGCAGCTCACTGAAAAGTATATGTCAATGCTTAAACTTCATTAAAAATTCCTTCAGAAAATTCGGGCATTTCTGACGTGATGTAATCTCTTCACTAACAACGATTCCACAAAACCAGACAAATTGTACCACAGGCATTCTTCTGCTATGCGAAAATAACAAACAATGTATGTGATTTGCTGTACTCAATATGAGCTTCCGATAAGCGTTACTAATAGGTAAAGCCTCTGTGGTACTGTAGTATCAACAAGAATTCAAGGGGTAAAATGCATGAGATAATATCAGTCTATCATGTTTTTCACACTCTTGGGTGAAAAAAGTCCTGGCCTACTCATGCCCCCAGAGCTGGAGTTATCAACATTCTGCTTCTCACCTCCAAGGTCAGGATTAATTTCCTTTTTTCAATACTTTTACCTATGAAGAATGAACTAAATAAATGGAATCGACAGATAAAGTATTTTATGAATAAATTAGGAAGTATTTCCCTCCTGTCATTGTCACCCCTTGAAGTGACAGATTAGCTGCTGATCTGAAATCTATCAAGTGAATTCTTGAGCTAACACCCTCCTTCCCTCCCTTGAGAAACTCCTAGCTAAATAAAAAAATGCTGTAAAAAGACCTTTCCCACAGAAAGCTAAAGATGCTGAATCTTGGAGCTGCAGGTCTAACTCCAGACTAAACTCTTATATAGGCATTTTGTCCTAGGAGTAGTAATACTTTTCCTCTCAGAAAAGCAGGATTTGCAAAGTCTGACAGACTCCACAGACCTCCTTACTAGTTGACATTCACTAAGTTTTAAATAAGATCTGAATCTATGTTGTTTATTCACACAGAATGTGCCTTTGGTCTTTATTGCTAATTAATTCACTTTACAAAGTCATCTGCCTAATGTTTAGACTTGTTTTACAAACCGGAGGTTCAAAGTTGAAGTTGCCTCTTCATCTTCGGTGTACCTAGCTAGGTCTATATGTTGTGGCACATATGAAATGTAGCATCGTTCATTGATCTAACACACTCAAAATGTGTAGACACCAGGGAACAAATTAAGGGCAAAATCCTCCTCTCAGATCTGTTGTGCATGGATCAGAGATAAGCAGTACAAATTAGAGCTTTACTCAGCTGAAATGCACAAATGTTGCTCCATGAGTTCCCCTCTAGGCTTCAAAAAGAGGTTGCGTCGGTTGTGCCAGTTGTGTAATAACATCCACTTTGGGCCAGGCAAGTCTCCAAGGGTGTGTGGTCTGGCCAAAAAAAGACCATTTTATCTTTCAGGTCTTAGCTCCCATTAGACATTTGCACATACACACTTCACTGAATGTGAGATCGAATCAATATATGTATTCCTGCTCGGGAATAAACATGAGTATTCAATAAAATAAATAAATAAATATGCGTACAGTCCCCAGACTGATGAAGAATTCCAATTGCCTCAGAGTGGTTTTACAGGTTTATACATAAAGCCTGTTTAATTTTCTGTTAATTCCCTGTGTTGTGTGCTTATTGCAATTTACTTTTGCTCTAATTAAAATAAAATATTAGTCAAGGTTGCTGTGTTTATCCTTCATCAATATAGCAGGAGAAAGCCAGTGCATGGGTTAATGAAGGATTTTCATCTCCCTTTAATGTTCGTGGTGGTTGTGAATTTAGATTACTGTGTGATTAAAAGGAACAGTGCACTACATGCTGAACTACATGTAAAACATGTCTGCTCTCAGTCCCAGTGTTATGCCATACTTCACTGGTCACTGAGGCAGGTTCTTATCAGGGTATGGCTACCCAGGAGCCAAGAGACAACAGCTATTTCTAGTGAGACAAATACTGTGAGATTTGTACCTATGGTATGTGTAATATGTTTATTTGTGTCAGCCAGAATATTGTTTTTCATGTACAGGAGGGAGCAATCTTGTATTTTGTCTTTGAAACAAGCCACTCTGAAACAATCGAATATATTGAATTCATTTCCAGATACAACATAGGTGATTGGTGTGCTGCTAGATAGGTGTTCACAGTGTTTATGCTCCAGTAATCTGCTCCCGGGAAGAGATCCATCATTTCAGCGCTCTGAGGCATCTGGGCTCCAAGCTCTGGGAGGGATTTGGGATGCCTGTCTTGGAAATGGGTTTGATCGATTTAGCGCCTAGGATGAGGGAATAACAACCGCTCCTGTTTCTAAAGAAAATTCTTGGCCTCCTGTGAATATTAAGACTAGTTGAAAATCAGATTATAAAACCAAGGTCATGTACAAAGTCCAAAACGGGCTTAAAATTAGTGCCTGCTTTAAGCAAAAAATCCCTTTCTTCTTGCTTTGTTGAATATTCCTCACTGAAATAATTGCAACTAGTCTGGGTTCCTCCTGGTTTGTAAATGTAGTTGAAATTAATTTGGATCCTAAGATTTTTAACTTTTGTGTTTACATAAAGAACAAATCTGGTATCTATTTTTAAAATGTCACGTTGTCCAATATTGTCAGTAGAAGACTTTTGAATACTAAGGCTGTTGCATTTTTTTCTTCCAGCTTTCAAAAATCTTCTTTTTGCACTAGGACAAGTGTATGACTAGCTAATAGTTTGATACCTTTTCAAGATAAAATACTGCTTAGCTGAGGACAGAAATATGCCCTTATCTACTGACATTGTTTATGAAAGAAATACAATCAGCCAGAATGATAGTGTCTTTTGTTTTTCTAAATTGTTAAAAAAGAGAGTGTGATCCACCGATATACAAATAAATGTCCCATATTGGCACATTTCTGCCTAGCTATCACTCCATGTTCTTGAAATTACTAAGCCAAAAAATGAGGATGGGATGCAGAGTTTCTGTGGGTGAAGCACAGCGTTTCAGATATCGTCACAGAGCCTATTCATGAAATTACTGCAGATAAGAGACTTTTCTTTGCATAAAGAGCATTTACAATCCTCTCAGAATTGTATTTTTATCCCCAAAGACTGAACAATATGATTAGAAGTTCAGTATTTGGCATACCAAAGAAAAGGAGGGAGATGGCCTCATTCACATACACTTACTTCTAGAGATTTACAATGGTCTGTATTTTTTTGGAATCACACACATAGACATTAAGTGGAGAACTATAGATTTATCTTTGAAGGATGATGATCTTATCTAGCCCAGAATAATAACTGCAAAAGTACGATCTGTAAATGTGTTCTGTAAACCGAGTGCCCGTGTCTGAATACTCAGTCTCTCTCTCCTATTTTTGTAACTGGAAACCAACAGAAATTTGTGTAATTTGATATGCTAGCATTTTCATAGCAACCAAACATTTTGAAAAGGAGGTGGCCTTAACATTGACAAAAAGTGTTCATTTAGCCATTGCTGAAATTATAAGAACTCGTTAACAAACATTCTTCAGTTTGAATGTCAGTGGATGAAGAAGACAAATTATAAGTATTTTAATTAGTTGTTAGAGTGTAGAAAGCATTTCTGCCATGTTAGAGGTGCAAACATACATGTTTTAAAAAAGTAAAATGAGTGAAGTTAAAGGGAGATAGTCTTACTCCTGTGGTCTCCAGAGTATTGCCCCTGTGAAAGGCAAGCAAGATGTGAATTAAAGTTGACGAAGGGAATTTTATGTCAATAAATGACAAATATTTGAGACTGAAAGGAAAATCACTGTAAAAAGGGCGGCTGCAAGTATTTGCTAGTCCCACCAATTTTGAGAGGAATTTGTCTCTGCACTCAGCCTAGGGTCCACCAAGGTATAACATGGCAGAAGATCTCTGCCTCTAAAGATTGGTTTTGAGGCTTGCGAACAAGCTCAGCTCCAAGTTTTGTTTACACCACTCACAGGAATAAATGGGCTTCCAAAGACAAGAAAGATGCTGTTATATGGTGATCAAGCTTTGGATCAGTGTACAGAAGGAGCATAAAAAGTGAGCAACCATCTACGCTAGCAAAACAGGACCCTTAGGAATTATCTAAAGGTCATAGAAAATGAATAAATATTAATGCACTTATCATGCAGAATCTGAGAAATATGCTGTTATGACTGAAATATTATTCAAAGACAAGTATTGTAATTAAGGTTTTTCTTTTCCCCAGGCAGTGATAAAGAAATGCTGGGTTTATCCTCAGCCTTTAGCCAGCAAGTGCTTTTTCCCCCCCTTAATTCTAATGTGAGTTCTTAATGCAATAACCCTTTCAGATTGAATGAATAGCTAGTTAATTCTTCAGAAGTGTGGCATTC